>NC_085032.1:12766664-12791664 GCF_963692335.1 Osmerus eperlanus | reverse complement strand
GTTCCCTCTATGTCCCTGTCCTCTCCTCTGTTCTCTCAATCAAACATCAAACATACTGGACCACACTGGCCTGCTGTGTGTGTGTGTGTGTGTCAGGGCCCATATGGTCACAGGGGCAACAGAGCAGAAAGGGACACAAGTTCCCGAGAGGCATCTCTTTTGGCATCAGAAGATGTAACTCAGTTTCACGTACACACACACACACACACACACACACACACAGCTAGGGAGAGCTTCAATGATGTGCAAGTATAAAGGCTTTTTTATTCTCTTACCTTGAACCATGAGAGGAGAGATAGATATGAGAGAGAGAGAGAGAGAGAGAGAGAGAGAGAGAGAGAGAGAGAGAGAGAGAGAGAGAGAGAGAGGGGGAGAGAGAGGCAGGGAGAGAAGGAGGGAGAGAGAGAGAGGGGGAGAGAGAGGCAGGGAGAGAAGGAGGGAGAGAAACAGATTAGAGTCAGGGGATACATTATGTTTTAGTGTTCCTACAACAGAGCTCTCTTCTCTAGCTAGAGTCACGTGACACTGGCAGAACCACTGTTAACCACTTGAAACACCGAACACAAGAGCGAGACAGAGAGAGACATAGCGAAAGAAAATGAAAGAGAGACTGTGGATGTGAGTGTGTGTATGACCATCAGTGTAAGATATGTAGGAATGCAACAAGGCAACTGTGTTAAGCATTCAGATGCTGCCAAAGCCATTTTTCTCTCTCTTCCTCACACACCTACACACACACAGACACACATGCACACACACACATGTACACACAAACATCACAGTCAGTCAGCAGAGAGCAGAGTAATGCAATATAGATGTGTGACAGAAACACTCCACAAGCAGGGCGGTATACATTATTGCTGTACTGTAGGAGTCAGGTGGCTGAGCGGTGAGGGAGTTGGGCTAGTAATCCGAAGGTTGCCAGTTCGCTTCCCGGCCGTGCCAAATGACGTTGTGTCCTTGGGCAAGGCACTTCACCCTACTTGCCTCGGGGAGAATGTCCCTGTACTTACTGTAAGTCGCTCTGGATAAGAGCGTCTGCTAAATGACTAAATGTAAATGTACTGAGTGGCTTACACGCATATACAACACACACGCACACAAGTCCTAGTTAGAGACCTACTGTGGAGAAACCAGGCCTGAATACGTGAGTAGGGAGAACTGACACTATGTTTATGTGTGTGTGTGTGTGTGTGTGTGTGTGGGATCAGGAAAATAGCTTATTTGGAATATAAGCTTTAGTACTTAGTGCTATTTGTCTAATGCAGGACAGGAGTGTCTTCGATTTGACAGTAATCCAACAGACTATCCTCCTGTACGTAGTCCTGAGAGATAGAGAGAGAATAGAGGGGGAAGAGAGAGGAGAGGAAGAGAGAAAGACTGAGGAAGAGGAGGGGGATTTAGAGTGTATTAGGATGGGCCTGGTTATCAAGTGACCGTGTTGGTGCCTGAGCTCTGTACTGGTAGAGGAACCCGGTGTGTGTGTGTGTGCTGTGGGCCAGATTATGAGTACTTACTACTACCAGACGGATTATCTGTGTACCAGAGCAGGGACTAGCGGTCCCTTCAGCAGTCCTACAGACCAGTCTTGGATTATAACACAGGATTAACCTCTACTGGCCATCATCAACATCATCATCTGTCTGTCTGTCTGTCTGTCTGTCAGTCCATCTCTCTGCCTGTCTCTTTCTCTGCCTGTCACTCTCTTAGTGATAAATGGTGCAGTTTGACCCCTCTTTCAGAGGTAATTCAATCAGGCACACACAGGACGGACCTGAGTAATGATTACCCCATTATTTATCTCATGCTGTTGTTAGTGGCAACCACTCAGGAACATGTGCCAGTTCTGAAGTCTCCATGGTAATGACCCTTGACTTTTCAGGCTGAGGGTGGAGGGAGGGTTAGGGGGAGGAAGGGATGGATGGATAGACAGAAGTAGAGAACAAGGGGGTGATAGGGAAGAGGTTTAAGGAGGGCAGTTAGGGGTACAGAGAAGGGGGGGACTCAGTGAGTCGGACCAGATGGTTTCCAGGCTGTCTGAGCTGACCAAGAAATGAATAATATTGTGTTAGTGAGAGAGGGAGGGAGGAAGGGGTTGGGGGGGCCAAAACCCAAGCTGAACCTCCTAATCACTCGCAGTAGTCTCCTTATCACCTAGCGTCCTTACCACCTAACCTCCTTTTCACCTTGCCTCCTTATCACCTAGCCTCCTTTTCACCTAGCCTCCTTACCACGTAGTCTCCACTCCAGAGTCTTATGACTGAGATCAACCAATCATGCCATGCCAAATACACACGCACACACATTATAGGGTGGAGGGGGGGGTGAGGAGTAAAGATCCGGTTCCCTTCATGAAGCTTTTAAGTGTTGAGTGACGGATGGTTGAGGGTCTGACAGAGCCTTTGAAGTCCATGTCGTGGAACATACCAAGACATGAAGCAGGTTGAGTGGAGGGGGAGATGGGGGAATTGGGAGAGGGGGGAGTGTGTGTTTGTGTGTGTGTTAACCCACAAAACAGAACAGAGGCAGGACTTTCCAGCCTTCTACAGGATAGCTGGGGGAGAGACGGATGATGGAGATATAGAGAAGTGGACATGTCTTCATTTTCATCATGTCTTGTCTTCACTGTCAGTCTTCACTGTATTCACCCTCCTAAATCATGCTTTTGTCTTCTGGCTACGCCTACATACACACTCACACACCACCTTATGTGAGTAATAAATAAATCATTTCAAGAAAAGCATGCCCTCCAACGGGCTCTACACTTCTTTCACCTAATGAGGGAAGACTCTCTCTCTCTCTCTCTCTCACACACACACACACACACACACACACACACACACACACACACACACACACACACACACAAATGCAGAGACAAAGGCTCAGGTTTGTTTCAAACAGACACATCTAACCCCCACCCTCGGGCCATACCATTCTCCTCCCAGTAGACTGTGTGTAGACTGAGTGGAAGGGACCAAGAGAAAGCTGGCGAGGAGGGAAGGGTGAGCTGTCTGAACCTCCTGTGCACTGTTGATACTGTGAGGAGCTAGAGGAATGTGTACCCTGCAGGCTGAGACAGAGGAGGGGGAGGAGGAGAGAGCAGAACACATAGAGTGACAGTGGAAGAGAGAGAGAGAGAGAGACAGAGAGACAGAGAGAGAGAGACAGAGAGTGAGAGAGCGAGAGAGCGAGAGAGACAGGAAAGGAACAGGAAAGGCTGGGAAAAAACAGCAGTCCCTTCTGTCATGTGTCTATCATCCTCCTGTCATCTCTCTCCTCTTCCTCTTTCTCACACTGTTCATCTGACAGTACAGATATACACCTGAGCTGATTCGATGTCTCCATACTAACATAAGGGAAGAGAGGTGAGAAGAGTGGATGGGGAGGGAGGGCGGGTAGGAGGGCGGGTGGGAACGAGGGTGGGAGGAAGGGGAGGAAAGGGGATTGTCAGTAGGGATTGACAGGTAATCTAGGACAGGGCTCTCAATCTAACGCAGGGGAGATGGAAAGTTAAAAGGTGCAAGTGGGTGCATAAATGTGTGTGCGTGTGTATGTGTGTGTACATGCATGCGTGTGAATGTGTGTGTGTTCGAGAGACAGACAGAGTTCTTAAAACACAGAGGACACATCCAGCTGTGTTCCAGAAAGCTCTTCTGCTGATCTACACTTCACAGGTCTGGAACAACCTGAACGTCTTCTAGAACCCTCCCTCTAATGACAAATTATTCTAGAACCCTCCCACTGGAACATCACTGTCACCCCAGGTGGATTCTGAGTCTGTGAACTGAACTGAGATATAAGACTCAGTGTTTCCCCTACATATTAGGGGGGTGCCCCCCCCCCCCTCCCCTGGAAGGTCAAGTCATTTTTCTATTTTATTTTTTTAAAGAAGCGCCATCACAAAATAAGTCATTTAAGGTTACCTTTCCTAAAAAAGGTCTATAGCTTGCTCTTTTATTAAACAAACTAAATGGCCTTATGTTATTTATGTTATTTACACGACGGCATGTAATTTCTGTCTCTAGATGGTCCCCCCCCCAAGCTGTAAACCTAGGGGAAACACTGAGACTGTTCCTACAGACAATTAACTACACTTTTGTTGACCCACCATTAAAGCTAGAAAACATGCTCCGCTAGGAAAACTGGAAAGACTCCAGTATTTCTTCACACAGTGCAGAGTGGAAATCATACTAGGCTCTGCTTCAACCTCAATGAATACATTAACACCCTAACATCCCATAAACAATAGGTTGCCTGGGGCAACCTATGTGCCTCCTCCAGTGAGCTCCATCCCGAGTCCCGACCCACAATGCCCCAGTATTACTGTATGTCAGAATGGCAGGAGTAGAAACTGCCCTGGGGGGGGGGGGGTATGATCCTAGCTCTTCAGTTAACACATGTGCCATCAGATCCTCTTCATAAGTGCAAGCAATAACAAGGGTATAAATAGAGGCCAACACAGTTATTAATACCAATACAGGAATGACTATCTCTCTCTCCTCCCTCTCCCTAACCCTATGACATACCTCTACTGGGAGGGGATCCCCTCTCTCATCCCCTCTTTTCTGTTTTTTTCTTCACCTCTCTTTCTTCCTTTTGTCTCATGTGAGTGAGAGACGAAGAAGAGGAAGATGGTAACAGTCGTCCTCTCAGCATGACAACTGCAAGACAGATCTGCTACTAGTGAAGGCGAATAGGAGAGAGGGAGCGAGGAGTGAGGAAGTGAGGAAGGCTAGAATGAGAGAAGGCCTGTAGTGATGTATTTCCTCTGCAGTGTCAGAGCACACTAAACGAAGGCCCAGCAGACAGATACACACTATTTTTAGGATTGAAGAACACCTTATAGCAGCCTTGAGAGATTAAGCCAATCACTTGGTTTATTTATACCTGCTAATTCTTGTGCACTACTGACCGGGTCTGGCCTAGTCTCCACGGAGGGATCTGCAGTCGTGAGTCCTAGCCTGGATGTAACCAGGCTAGGACTTGGGAGTCAGATGGCTGAGCGGTGAGGGAGTCGGGCTAGTAATCTGAAGGTTGCTAGTTCGATTCCCAGCCGTGCCAAATGACGTTGTGTCCTTGGGCAAGGCACTTCACCCTACTTGCTTCAGGGAGAATGTCCCTGTACTTACTGTAAGTCGCTCTGGATAAGAGCGTCTGCTGAATGACTAAATGTAAATGTAAAATGTAACCAGCACTATTAGCAATGACTGAGGCATCTACAAAAGCAGGTCTTTAAAACCATTAGTGCAGCTTACTGTATTACTGTAACACACAGCATGATCTCAGCCACATTACACACTGTCGCGTGAGAGAGAGAGAGAGAGAGAGAGAGAGAGAGAGAGAGAGGGAGACAGACAGACAGAGCTACTGGGTTCTTAATAGCACCCAACAGAGATAAGGTAGGAAAGAGACAGGGTTCCAGATGCGCAGCTGCATGCTGTGTGTGCGAGTGTGTGTCGGTGTTTTGTGCTCACACACTCCTAGGAACGGTAGTGAACACAGTCCCTCACTCCTGTCACCTCACAGTCAGGGCTATAGCATGTTTGTCTCTGTCAGTTAATGTGACGCACCGCAAATGTGTGTGATGTGTGTGTGTGTGAGGGGGGGTTAAACCATGTTTACGCCTGGGCAGCGAGATAAGGTAGATCCTCATCCTGATTTCCTCCTAAACATGTGCATGGGTGTGTTTGTGTGTGCGTTAGGTATAAACACTGTAACTTGGCACTAATCCATGTTTAAATGTCATGAGTAGAGTCTTTGTTAAACATTAGTGGTGCCAATGTTGATCTGCGGAGGCTGACCAAATCCTACCACTCCGAATATGTTTGCCGTCAAGCAAAATAGAGAGAGAGTTTGTGTGCGTGTGTGAGAGAGAGAAACACATTTCATAAACACTACTTAAATACCTCAGTTTATTCGACAGGCTCTCCTTCCTGCTTAGGACCCCGGGTACGCAGTTGGTGAGCTCGGTCCAGTCCGCGTGCAACCCGCAACTCCAACCGGTGGAGAACCTCGAAAAAAGCCAGGTCTCTTTGCGGTTGGGACGGTAGCAAGTACACTTTTTTTGCCCCGGACGGCAGTCACACGGCACTTCAAGCCTCACGTTCTGCACCAAGTGTCTCCCGAAAGTCGTCCCGCCGGTTTTCTGAATGTGTAAGAACACAATCACGTCTTCACCCTTGATTTCGAAATCAACGGTTCTCTCGAGGTCCCTGACGGGAAAGAAGTACTTCTTGACATAATGCGGATCCGGTGTGGGGAATATATCCATATTGTCCTCGCCGAGGTAACCCAGCGGAGAGCCGAAGTTCATCACACCGGGAGCTACGTACTGATACAAGATCAGCATGAAGAACACGGAGCCGACGACGATCAACAAGAATTTGCTGGTCCTTTCAACCATGTTCCCTCCGGCGTCGTTCATCTGTTACCATCTCCCAGATAACCGAATTGGGGCACTTGGTAGCGGAGCGTTCCGCGCTCCGTGTGTCGCTCCATAGACAGTAGGGTCGGAGCTAGTCTCGGACCGGGGCGGTAGGATGGTAGTCGGTGCTGCGATACATGTTTGCCGCTCCCGCTCTCACAGAGCGAGCTCAATCCGACCTGTCTTCTATCCAGAGCATTGGATCAGAAGCGACTTTTTAGCGTTGCTCTCAAGAAGTCACAGATATCGAAACCTCGCCCACAGTAGTACTGTGAAAGCCCGTTTGCCAAAGTACGCCGACGCGAAAGTAGCGTCCTCTCGTCTGCTTCCCTCTCCTGCTCTTGCAGAACTGTTGTTGAGTTCTGTACCTCCTAGACCAGCATGCGCAGCAACTCCCACGTCTGTGCACATTTGCATACATTCGCGTACTGTACAGTAAACATCACACACGCACGCACGCGCACACACACACTTGTTTTCTTTATCACTGTGGTTGCATCGCCGGCAGTGAATTACTTAGCTATTTAATAATAGGCTACTTTATTGGACGATCTCACATCACAATAATAATCTCTAAGGTAGACCCGAACAAAAATATCCAAGAAATCTTGGTATGTGGCACTTTTTAACAACGTGTGTTATGACTTTAACGGACTATGTACTACTAAGTAATGACACTACTACAATACATTATTTTATTAAAATGTTAAAATATTGTACACACGCGCGGACGCTCACACACTCACACTCTTGGGAATCTCCCGTCTATAATCTAATATCCTTTACAGCACGGCATGTCCCTAAGAAACAGTTTCTGTTTTCTATTGTTTATTGTGTGTCTCACTCACTCACTCTCTTTTTCACCATCTCGCCCCCCCCCCCTCTCTGGGTACAGTACCGTCCCCGTCCCCCTCTCTCTCTCTGGGTACAGTACCCCCCCCTCTCTCTCTGGGTACAGTACCCCCCCCTCTCTCTCTGGGTACAGTACCCCCCTCTCTCTCTCTGGGTACAGTACCCCTCTCTCTCTCTCTGGGTACAGTACCCCCCCCTCTCTCTCTGGGTACAGTACCCCCCCTCTCTCTCTGGGTACAGTACCGTCCCCTCTCTGTCTCTGGGTACAGTACCGTCCCGTCCCCCTCTCTCTCTCTGGGTACAGTACCCCCCCCCTTCTCTGTCTCTGGGTACAGTACCCCCCCCCCCTTTTCTCTCTCTGGGTACAGTACCCCTCTCTCTCTCTCTGGGTTCAGTACTCCTCTCTCTCTCTCTGGGTACAGTACCCCTCTCTCTCTCTCTGGGTACAGTACTCCTCTCTCTCTCTCTGGGTACAGTACCCCCCCCCCTCTCTCTCTGGGTACAGTACCGTCCCGTCCCCCCTTTCTCTCTCTGGGTACAGTACCCCCCCCCTTCTCTCTCTCTGGGTTCAGTACTCCTCTCTCTCTCTCTGGGTACAGTACCCCTCTCTCTCTCTCTGGGTTCAGTACTCCTCTCTCTCTCTCTGGGTACAGTACCCCTCTCTCTCTCTCTGGGTACAGTACTCCTCTCTCTCTCTCTGGGTACAGTACCCCCCTCTCTCTCTCTGGGTACAGTACCCCCCCCCCCCCTCTCTCTCTCTCTGGGTTCAGTACCATGTTTAGATGTGAACTCAGCAGCCCGCACTGTTGAATGTGGATCTCAGGCTGTCCTGATCTGCTGTGGAGTTGAACTGCAGCACGTCTGAGTCACAAACGGGTGGGGAGATGGAAGGGGTGAGAGCAATGGGAGATGATAGATAGATAGATAGATAGAGAGAGAGAGAGAGAGAGAGAGAGAGAGAGAGAGAGAGAGAGAGAGAGAGAGAGAGAGAGCGAGAGCGAGAGAGAGCGAGCGAGCGAGAGAGAGAAATAGAGAGGAAGATGAAGAGGAGAGGAGAAATGCATGGTGTGAATAGGGTGGTGAGAGAGGAGTAAGAAGAGAGAGTGGGTGGGGAGAGCGACATGGAGTGATAGAGGGAAAGATGATTGAGAGGAAGGTGGTGAGAGACAAAGAGGGATAGAGAGAGAGGGTTGTGGAGAGGGTAGACTGAAATAGACAAACAGAGCGGGAGAGAGAAGAGAAGAAAAAAAAGAGGTGAAATGGAGGCGAGAGACTGAAAGATGAAGAGAGAGAGAAAGAGAGGGAGATCAAAATGCTGAGATACAGGCCATCACCTTTACTTTTCCAACCAGCAACTCCCCATCAACATCATGTTTTACCAGGCCTTAGCAAAGTGTCAGGTTCATTAGTGTTGGTCTCACATGATCAATATATCAGCTTTTCCCTTTAAGATCTCCAGCCACCGAAGAGGAGGTAAGAGGAGATGAGAGGAGGTTAGAGGAGAGGAGATGAGCTAAGAGGAGAGGAGATGAGAGGAGATGAGAGGAGGTTAGAGGAGAGGAGATGAGCTAAGAGGAGAGGAGATAAGAGGATGTTAGAGGAGAGGAGATGAGGTTAGAGGAGAGGAGATGAGGTTAGAGGAGATGAGGTAAGAGGAGAGGAGATGAGAGGAGGTTAGAGAAGAAAAGAGAAGAAGTGCACACCTTGTCTCATTATAAAGATACAAAGAGAGCTCAGCACTCTACTTCTTGAAACAGGCTGTTGAATTTGAATGCCTGGGTCACAGCAGATTGAACAAGAGCAAACAGACCCCATCGTTTGCCAGGGAGGTTTAAATAGGCCTGTCTGTGGAAGCAGATTGAGTAATACCACTGCATAGGAGCCAGGCCCTATAGCTAATTAAAAACGTCATCAGCCACCCAGGGAGAGTGTTGTCAATGTGTGCTCTGCAGCCGTTGGGTTTAGACATTAACCTTCAGTTCTGTAAGGACAGAGAGCAGTGGAGCATGCTGGTAGTTCAACATCCCATCAGGCCCAAGGTCAGAGAATTCAGCCTATATACACAAACTCTCGCTCTCTCTCTCTTTCTCTCTCTGTCTCTCTCTCTCTTTCTCTCTTTCTCTCTCTCTCACTCTCTCCCCCTAGCCGTCTCTCTCTCTACCTCTCACATGGACATACACCATGTAGTTTCCTACCGGACCAGACAGAAATCCATCACCACACATCACAATGTGTGTGTTGCTGTGTGTGTGTATCTGTGTGTGCCTGTGGGTGTATGTGCATGAATGTTTGTGTTTGCTTTGCATGTGTTTGGGTGGAGTGCTGTAGACAACCAAACATTCTTGATTGTTTGTGTGACATAAGTTTTGGCCCAGTTCCCTCATCTCCAGGGTATGGGAGGGGATTCTAGTTAATGACATCATCATTATGGGACTTTTTAAAGCGGTGTCAACATTCCTGAATGTTTTTCTTTAGTTTGGAGAGCCAATACACATTAAGGAACACGCACACACAATACTAGACTGTTTTACACCCTGTAGATCAGAATACAACAATGTTGTTATTCAGTCTGTTATAACCAGGGCCACTGTGAAACAGGTCCAGCCTAATGAAGGTCAAAGGTCACAGACAGCAGCCTTAACAAGCTAATCACACAGGCATTACTGTGGAAACACCTCCGCTTTAATTGGTAAGCTGTGGAGCTCTGTGTTTTACGACCAGAAATTGGTTGAAGTTTATAGGCTCTGATTGGCTGACCTGATCTGCTCATTATCTCGGATCCCACTGAACCGTAGGTGACTCATTATTATATATAACTACTAGGTGTGTGTCTGTGTGTTTGTGTTTTGTGCTTGTGTATGTCTTTGTGGGTGTCTGTGTGTGTGTATGTATGTGTGTGCCTTGTGTATGCGTGTTGACGTGTGTTAGTGTGTGTGCATGTGTGTGTGGGTCTGAGTGTGTGTCTGAGAGTGTATGTATGGCTGTGCTTTTGTGTGTATGTATGTGAGTGTGTGTGTGTGTGTGTTGATGCATTCTCAACATTCCAAGTGAGAAAGCTCCAAACACTTGGGATGACATCACTATCCAGCTCTGGCTTAGACCAGGGGGGTATTCCAGAAAGTAGGTTATGCAACATAACCGGGTAAGTTAACTTCAGCTGACACACAATGTTACAGCAACTTTCTCACAATGTTCCTACAACGTTGGGTGTCAGCTAGGGAGTTAACGTATGTCGCATAACATGCTTTCTGGAATACCCCCCAGCTGTAACCAGAAATGGGCATGTGTGGGCTCTGTTCCTGTCTAGACCTGAGGGCAAGAGAGACCAACAGAGATGATGTGTGATGACAGGACTGTTGATGAGGTGCTTTTGATTTGTGTCAATACTGTTGATGCTGGCAGTAGTTCAATGTTTTTAATGAATTCAGTAAGATAAATCAATTTGTAAACATTGTTAGTCAACCACTAAAGCACTCCTGTCCTCTTCTCCTTCTCATCGCTTCTCCTCCTCGGAAGGTATGTTTCTGCTGCAGACCAAAGTCACAAGTAGTAGCAACATCATCATTCAACATTCATCAAGACAAAGATGTCTTTTCACCACCCTTATCATCAACTTGCTGCCTAGATAATGGCTCCATCATTTCTTTGATAGAGCTTTGCTTGGTCTGAGATTACTTACTTGTCACCCAGGTGATTGCTCCATCATGGGGGGCAGGTGGTGATGACAGTCCTGATGCTCAAGGACACAGAACTCGGGTCCAGCTCTGGCCTGTAACCCGGGTGTCATATTACCAGAGCCACTCTATGTACGCAGTTGACCCAGATACCATCTGTTCTGTTGTATCTTCTCTCCTCTTGACTCCTCTCATCTTTCTCCTCTCCATCTCTCTCTCCTTCCCTCTCGCCCTCTCTCCTTCTCTCCCTCCTCTCAGTCCAGCCAGCCAGCAGCCCACATCTGTGTATTTGGGCCAATGTCCAGCCCCTTTAGGGTGGTGAAAGGTCAGTGTGTGTGTGTGTGTGTGTTTGTGTGTGCTATATTTGGAGTAGTCCAGCTGGCCTCTGTTTGTGTCCTCAACCTCATCTCTATCAAAGTGATAGGGCTTAGTCTGCACACAACCTGCAGCTTCCTTTAGCTCAGCAAGTCAGCACGGTCCCACACCTCTAGCCTTGGGACAGATCTGCTGGGGCCAGTTGCCTCAGAAACAAAACACACAGCTGTTAATCAATACTTTGTGATTGCTTGGTTGGGACTACTTATTATGTAAGGGGTGTTGGCCAGCATTTTGCTAGACACACACACACACAAACGTCTACACACTTGTCTCAATTTCATCGATATTATGCTGTGTGAGCTTTGTAAAGGTCAGAGTGGGAACTGTAACTCACTGGGTTATAATGGACCTCAGAAAGCGAATGAATATAGTAATGGCTATATTACAGCCATGTTCACACAAACACACACACACTTACACCCCCCCCCCACACACACACACACACACACACACAAACACGCATACACAAACACGTACACACATAGAGCTTTTCCAGACACAGAATACATTTGACAGATATGACGATACGGGATATGTTGTATTTTTTCTCACAGTAAGTCTAATGCAAAGAGCGTATGAAAAGATAATTCACTGGGTTGTTATTGTTCAACTCGTATGATGTGAGACAAAATGAAACAAGCAACTTCTAACAGGATTCTGTCTCGAGAATAATTCACCCGTGGATTCTTGTCACAGGTAGCATCTCCCACACAAACATGCTGTGGCTATAGGCACAAAAGAAAAAGACACAACCTCTCTGTCTCTCTCTCTGTCCCCCTCACAGTAAGGGCACACTACAGTTGACTTATTTTCCTCACAGATGGTGTTCAGCTTGCTGCCAAGTACAGCTTGTGTACTACAAATGTGTAAGGGAGCAGGGAGAGGAGAGGAGAGGAGGGAGGAGGGAGAGGAGAGGAGAGGAGAGAAGAGGAGGGAGCAGGGCGAGGAGAGGAGGGAGGAGGGAGAAGAGAGGAGGGAGGAGGAAAGGTGGATGAAGGGAAAGAGTGCTACATCATCCATTTGTCCTCCTACTCCTCTCCTCCTCTCTCCCTCACCTCTTGTCCCCTCCTCTCATTTTCCTACTAGAACCATCTTTCTTTATTCAAAGTTTGTAAACTTCATTGAATTTGTTCCATTCCATTAGACCCCTGTGTGTGTGTGTGTGTGTGTGTGTGTGTGTGTGTGTGTGTGTGTGTGTGTGTGTGTGTGTGTGTGTGTGTGTAAGGAAGCAGAGTGTGTGTGAGGACACTAGAGTGTGTGTGAGGACACCAGAGTGTGTAAAGACTGATAGAAAACATCAACAAACACAATAAATGAGAGAAGCATCTACCCAGTCCTTCTCTCTCTGTTAGCTCAATAAAAACAATTTGATGTTGGGTTTAATGTGATTGACTGAATGGAAGGCTACATTTCAGTGCTTAATACACTAGACACACATGCAGACACACACACACAGACACACATGTACAGACAGATACTGGATGATTTCAAAGTATTTCGTATATGTTCCTGATATATAATCATCTCTTGTTTTTCATCTCCTTCTGGGTGGATTATTTCTTTAATATGCAAACGTTCACGTACTGCATTAGTATGTTCATCCTGAGTACCTAAAGGAGACATCCAGCTGCCTCCAGACAGACACATTTAACACAATAAAAACGTTTTCTTTTCCATTAGAGGCCATTGAGATGTTCTTTGGCTAGTCATGCAGATGCACACAGCTGTCTACTGTAATCATACGCACACACACACACACACACAAATTCAACCACAAACACTTGTCACACAAGTATTGCATCAGTCTTGATAAAATTCAGTGAATGTTCATTGAACATGCATTAATCATGCTCGGTCTTCCGATTGTGTTAATAAGCATGGAAGAAGCAATTATGAGTAAGTTAAAATGGATGTCCAGAGATGTGTTTTTATGTCAGTATAAGTATTGGCTATTAAACTGATAGTATAGACTAGATAATATTTAGACTGTCTGTCTAAATGTGTAAACAGACTCATGTTTAGATCTGGGTTTAATCAGGAGGATAACAGGGAGACTTACAGTGCAGTTCCCTCGTATGTACTGAACTGTTACTGAACAGATTGTCAAAATAATGTTTTAGTTGTGTTTAAAAAAACAATTAGAGATGTGTCTGCTCTGAGACATTTTCTGAAGGTTCTCTGGATGACTCTGAGGTGAGACCCTGGCAGACTGTCATTATAGTGTCAAACATCCCATAATTTGAATCACCATGGAACCAGGAGAGTGAAGAACCTAGGCAACACGTAATCTTGTTCCATACTTGGCTTTTCCTCCTCTCCTCCCTCTTCCTTTTCCCTCCTTTTCTCCTTGGTTCTCCTATCTTGTTCTTTTTCCTCCTCTGTCCTTGCTTTCTTTCTTCCTTTTTTCTCGTCTCCTCTCTCCAACATACACACACAGGCACACACACACACACACACGCACACACACACACACACTGTCTTCACGCCTGAGGGATTGAGCTTGAGCCTCTCCGTGATGAAGACACAAAAAGAGACAAAAATACTTAGGAATTAATACGGCTTAATCCCCTTTACACTGTAGCCCCAGCTAAGAGGGAAGCTTTTACACACTGCACAAACACTGCACAGCATTCACACACACTCACACACTGCACAAACACTGCACAGCATTCACACACACTCACACACTGCACAAACACTGCACAGCATTCACACACACTCACACACTGCACAAACACTGCACAGCATTCACACACACTCACACACTGCACAAACACTGCACAACATTCACACACACTCACACACTGCACAAACACTGCACAACATTCACACACACTCACACACTGCACAAACACTGCACAGCATTCACACACACTCACACACTGCACAAACACTGCACAGCATTCACACACACTCACACACTGCACAAACACTGCACAGCATTCACACACACTCACACACTGCACAAACACTGCACAGCATTCACACACACTCACACACTGCACAAACACTGCACAGCATTCACACACACACACTCACACACTGCACAAACACTGCACAACATTCACACACACTCACACACTGCACAAACACTGCACAGCATTCACACACACTCACACACTGCACAAACACTGCACAGCATTCACACACACTCACACACTCAACAAGAGGATCTGGTCACCTTGGTCACGACTAGAACTAGCTGAGAGAGAGATCGAGAGAGAGAGAGAGAGAGAGAGAGAGAGAGAGAGAGAGAGAGAGAGAGAGAGGGTGCTAGAGAGACCTACTGAGAGGAGAGAAAAGGAGGGAGAGAGAGGAGACTTGAGAGGAGGTGAAAGCAGGAAGGCAGAGGGAAGATGAGGATGAAAGAAAAGAAACGAAGTAGAAAGTGAAAAGGAAGAGTGATGACTGTGGCTGCTGAACGATGGGAATAAGGGGTCTCCCTCATCATGTGCCATGTTGGATTTACAGTCACACGCGTTCAGGGCCCAACTGTAGTTCTGGCATGTCATTAAATCATGCCTGCTCCACTCGGCTGGGTCAGTCATCTTAGGCTAAATGTAGACAAGCCAACTTGTAAGCGAGCATACATGTACCATCTACAGAGGTGCGTCTGTAGAAGGAAGTGGGTAGTGTGAGCGTGTGTGAGTTTTTTAAATGATGGAACAAGTTTAGCTTTGCATGAAGCTCCCACCCACACACATATAAAACCTGAGCAGAGATACATCCTCACATCTAACATGTCATTAACTTCCCATTAAAGTGAGAGCCACACTCACTCACACACACACACACACACACGTACAGAGCTCACGAGCTGCAGCCCACTACTAGGGTGTAATAACCCATTAAACTGAAAGCTGAGATGGAGAAGATTTGACTGATTTTGAATGGATGACGAGTCATCCATTACAGCAGAAAATCATGGCTCAACATTCCCTGGGTACTATATGGAATGAATTGCAACAATCTAAGAACCCTTAATAAAACCAGTCCATGCAGAACCTCTTCAGCTCCCTCAGGTTCTGTTTGGAACCCTAAAGAATTCTACCTCCCCTGTAAGGGTGTCATTATGAACCTAAAAAGGGTCCTATCTGTGTTCTTTTCCAGCAGTGTTCCAGATCGATGTCAGATGTGAGTCTTGGAGACTCCTTATCCTGCCTCTGCTGTCACTCTGGAAACAAAACGAACAGGATGAATGCTGTCAGATAACGGCCCCGTTCAGGGAGAACAACAGAAAAAGGAGAGCGAGAGGAAGAGGGAAAGAAGAAAGCTGGTATAATAATCAAGTATCGATACATCATTTACCTGATGACAGCAATAGAGAAAGGTAGAGATGAGCGTGTGGGTGTATCAATGTGTGTGTGCATGTGCGTGTGGGTGTGAGATGAGAAAATTGTTTAATGTGCAAAAGACATACAAATATCCCAGAATGAGTGCTGTCTAATTGTGCACACCTGATTGTAATAATTAGTTTATTGATTACCATTAATGAGTTGACGCATGAGTGAGTGGATGAGTGAGTGAGTGAGGGGGAGGGGCAATACAGGCATTTGCAGACCAAACTCCTCCTTTTGACTTCAGTTGAAACAGTTCTCTGAGTGGAATTTGGGCCGAGAGTACGGATGCACTGGCGTGTGTGTGTGTGTGAGCCCAGGGGCAATACATGAGGTCTTTTATGATCAGGGAGGGGCAGATTGTGCTTATCTAGCCACAAACACACCCCACTAAATCCCCATGTATGCCCCCCACCTCCCTATCTCTGGCCCTGTGAAGGCCCGTCTCAGGGAACATCTGAATGGCCATAGCTGTGAGCATGCTGGTCAAACTGCCCCCCAGGGTCCTAGTGCCCCTACTTCATCTCTCCCAGGTCAGGATCATCCTTGCAGACAAAGGCATCAGTCTGAATCATATTCATAAGCTGTTTATAGTGCAGCCTATCAGCTCCGGATGCAGACACACATCCTGCTCCCTTATGAGTATAAATAGATGAATTATTGTTCATTTCTATGCATAGAAACAGGGTATTGGATTGGGTCATGTTCATTAAATATGTAGTCATGGGCCTTCAAGCTCCAGACTTCAGTGCTATTGGTAGACATCCTCCTTACTCCTTTCATGGGTGTGTGTGTGTGTGCCTGCATGTGTGTGTGTGTTAATTATTTGGGTGTGTGTGTTTTGGTTTGTATGGGTTGCTGGAAAGAAAAACCATAACCATCATGGAGCATAATAATACAAACATAATAGAAACAGAATAGGGTACCTGTCTGAAAGTGATTATCTTCTTTCTGCCTCGACAAAAGAGAGTTTCTCTGTGAGTGAACGTCCCTCAAGGACCTTCTGGAGTGTGCATATGACAGCATGTGTGTATGTGTTTTCTAGTGAGTGTGTGTGTGTGTGTTTGTGTTTAACTTGAATGTTATAGAGACAATAGGCCGGTCCCATTGATATTGTCAGTACAAGACCAGCCCAAGGGACTAACAGCCCCCTCTATAATATCCTGGCCCCTCCCTCTCTCTGCTTTTTATAAATGTTCCATTTTCACTTGCCTGATTGATTCTCATGTGATTGTCACGACAATTTTCGACCCGGGCTCGTTAGACCAGCTTGTTAGCCGCCGGGGGCCAATGGTGTGATCAGATCAGAACTACTGAACAGAGCAGGGATTGGCCAGAAACAAAGCCCTTCATTCTCATTAGTCAAACCAGTGTTGGAGTGTGAGTGTGGAGGTTGGGGTTCTCATAAGTTTGTTTGGAGGAACCACAGGGCTTTGGAAGGCTGGCTTCAGTGGATGAATCATGTGAACAACTTATTGGTGTTGGTTTAATTGCAGCTGTTCTCCTCTGTCTCTCTCTCTCTCTCTCTCTCTCTCTCTCTCTCTCTCTCTCTCTCTCTCTCTCTCTCTCTCTCTCTCTCTCTCTCGATTGTTAGTCGTGTGAAAGCTAGAGGGAGGAAGAGGCCAGTGGAGGGAGAGAGGAAAGGAGAGAGTAGGAAACAGTGGGAGAGAGAGTGAGAGATAAAGAGTAGGGGAGGAGGGGGGTGGGGAGTTCCGGAGCAAAAGAGAATGATGTGCTGATTACTGCAGCACTAGGCAACACCACCATCTTTACTGCATGACCAGTTGTAATTACACGCCTGTTGCCATGGTGACTTTTAAGTTTCTAGTCATCTTCAGGCGACTGATGGGGGATGGAGTTTTATTAGAGGTGGGAAAAATGTGGAAATATAGGATGTTAATAGAGAAAATTATGCTTGGAAACATATAACAAATATTTGTGTACTGTATGCTGAATGCATAACGACATCTTTCCAGACACACATCGTTTAACGTGAAAAAAATCATCTCATACATGATTGTGACTTCATTAAAAGCCTCTCAGCCTCCTAATGTTCTCTGACAGGCCTGAGGTACTATATGTTGGATATCTATATCACAATTCTGGTTCTCTTGAACCTTCTCTCCTCCCCTCTCCTCCTCCCCTCTCCTCCTCTCCTGTCCTCCTCACCTCCTTTCCGCTCCTCTATTCTCCTTCTCCCCAACACATTCCTTTTTTAAAGCTCTCAGTGATCTCTGTCCAGGAATGCCAGTTCTCCCGTGGCTAGAAGGCTGTGAGCTGCACCCCAGGACAGTAGACAGGTCTCCTGGTACCTGGTAATTGGCCTGAGGGGCGGTGGGAGAAGACTATGGTCTAACAAGCTAAATCAGGTCTTGCTCCAGAGATAAGTATGACAGACCTCAGCGCCCAGGTGGAGGTAACAAGGCCCATGTTAACTCTGGTACGTGTCAGGATTCCTGTGTTAGTGCTGGCACGTTGCTTGTTGAATGTGTGTGAATGAATGTGTGTGCATGTGTGTGTAGCTGTGTGTGCACGCATATGCAGGTGTGTGTGTCTGTGTGTAGGTGTGTGGGCGTGTAGCCGCAGGGTTATTCAGATCATCTGTGTGAAGTCCTTCACAGTTTTCATCAGATCTCCAGAACCTCTCAGACTCCCCGCAACTCCGCCCCACCAACCCCTCACTGGCGTCTTAATGACAACAACCACCCCCCTCTCCCTAATGAGGACCTAATTCTGTCTCTCTCTCTGTGTGTGTGTGTGTGTGTGTAGGTGTGGGAGTGTGTTTTTGAATGTAGGTGTGTGTGTAGGGATGTAGGTGTGTACTGTAGATGTGTGTGAGTGTGTTTGAGTGTATGTGTGTGTGTGCGTGTGTGTGTGTGTGTGTGCGTGCGTGCGTGCGGTGTGTGTGTGTGTGTGTGTGTGTGTGTGCGTGTGTGTGTGTGTGTGTGTGTGTGCGTGTGTGTGTGTGTGTGCGTGTGTGTGTGTGTGTGCAGTCAGTGGGGGGTTAGGGGCAGCTACGCAGCATGAAAGATCAAACAGACACCGGAAGTCATGGTTCGACATTAAAGAGTTGCTCTGAAGATGACAGAAATCTGATTGAAATAATAAGCATGACTTCTCTCTCTCTTTCTCTCTCTCTCTGCTATCTCTTTGTATGTTTCAGTACGAAGGTCCATGTAGCAGGAGTAGGATCTTGTGGTTCTTTAGACCGAATCAATACTGGAATAATGACTCTGTCTGCTGGCATTTAAAAGGCAATCACACCGTTCCCCCCCCCCACCCCCCCAACCCCTCCCCCCCCAACCCTCACCACCACAGCAGGTAGGAAAGCAACTCTACTTCTCTTCAGAAAGAGCTCTGCTGTGGGAAGTGGAGGACTTCTCTGTGTGTGTGTGTGTGTGGGGGGAGGGAGGGCGTGGTTCAGCCTTTCAACAGCTCTGGTCTTATCAGTGCAGACTCCCTGGAGCTCAGCTTATCTCTGAAAGAGAGAGTGAAACGCAGAGAGAGGGAGACAGAGAGAGAGGGAGAAGAGTTGAGAAATGAAGCTCGTCCATCATACTCAGTCCTCGCTAGTTTACTGTCCAATTTGTCTCTGAGCCTCACTGGAAATCCTCAGCTTTGTGTTGATCAAGTGGAGTCTATTTATGTGAGCGTGTGAGCGAGTGTGTGTGCATGTGTGTGTGCCCTTCTTTAGAATCCCCTCCCATCCCTCAATTAACATCATACCAAGTTTGGTGTTGATTTCTCAAGGATTGGCTGAGATATGACCCAACTTCCTGTTTGGTGTCTTTGCTGCCGATTTTGATTGGCTGTACCGCCTCCCATCCCTCAATTAACATAAAGTATTCTTTTTTATCTCTGAAATATCAACAGTCTTCTTTTCTCCTTCTTTTGACTTGTCTGGTCTTCCTTCATCCATCTCATTCTCGTCCATCTCTGAACCTTTCCTCCTACACCACTCTCTCTTACTCCTCTGGTTCCTCTCTTCATCCCTCCTCTCGCCTTCTCCCTCTCTTCTTTTATCTCCCCTCCTTTTCCCTGCTCTCCTTCTTTCAGAAGTAGATGACTGCTGACTACTAGTGAGCAAAACGGAGTCTTAGGACACACACAAACCTCTCTCACTTTCACACACCTGTACCCATGACACCAATTATCCTTCTCCTTCTGATTCCTCTCTCTTTCTTTTTTCTCTCTCCCTCTTTCTCTTTCCTTCCCAGCTCTTCCTGTTTGATCCAGTTACTGAATATGTGAAACCTTCAGGAAAGAGAGAAAGAGATAGAAGGAGAGGGCAGGTGGATGGGGGAGAAAGAGGAAGAGAGAAGGGGAGAGGCTGTGAAAAAGGGTGTAGCAATCATTGTCAATCAATTGTCAGAGTGACAGGTCTTATTGTGTTCCAGACAGAGACATAATACAGGAGAGAGATAGAGGTTGGCTACTGCAAGCAGGACAGACCATTTACAAGGCCTCCCCTCCCCTTCCATCCCTAATTTACCTTTATCTTCCCTTGCTTCCTGTTCCTTCTCCCTCTCTTCTCCCCTCCTCTTTCCCTTTCCTCTCTTCCCCTCCCCCCTCTTTTTCCTCTCTTTCTCCCAATACCACAGACATTCTCCCTGATAGCATATTTTCTCCGAATGTCATCATGAGTCAAAATGGAATTGCTGTTGACATTTGAGAATTCTCTCTCCTGCCTTTTCTTATCCTCTGCATTATTTTATTTGACTAAACCCAGAATGTGGTTTGATCTTTGTAAAGTCACACATTCTTGAGGATTTCTACCCACCTGACCCCCTTTCCATTGATGACCATGTCACAGTCCGTCTTAACAGTGCCTTAACAGTTTGAACTATTGGCACCGGTTTTTGCACGGCAGAAAGCATATAACAGGCCCTTAGCAAAAATAACTAACATACTGACTCTTTTAAATGTATCTCCCACAAACTAATTGACATGCAGCCACCTGTATTTATAGGTTAGCATAGGGATGCTGCCGACTATCTAATTTAAAGTGAGGGTACTAACCTCCCAGCAAAACATCAGAGTAGATCAAAAAGCCCAAATGTTTTTTGGGAAAAAGAGGCAAAAGGAGCTGGAATTTCTTACCAAATAATAAAAGAATACTCCTTTGCAAAGATTGGTCCTCTGACCAAAGTGGTAAGATTTATTAGTTTAGCTTTAGTGGTTAAACTCCAAAAATAGGTTTGTATGTGTGACTTCAACTCCAACACTTTGTTTTTCTCTAAATAACCAGAAGCGCTCACACACTAGTGCATGCATGACACTCTGTTCCATTTATAAAACATTCTGCTCATCGGGTCACACACATACACACACATAACCTGATACCACAGGGAGACAGGTATATGACATGTCAGGTTCGGGTGAACTTGTCTGACAGATGTGAAAACGTGAATCAAGTCTCGTCTTATAAACTAAACCAAGTCTCCTCTGTAACAGACAACTGTAAAGAAAGACTTGCGTTGAATCCCTTTCTCTCTTCGCCCCCCTCCTCCCTCCTCCCTCCATCCCCCTCTCTCCCTCTTTTCTCCATCCCTATCTCTTCCTCTCCCCCCTCCTCCCTACTCCCTCCTTCCCCTCTTTCAGACTCAGTGGTCAAAAGGATAATAGCAGGAGGATCAGGAACATTGTCTGCTGTCTTATCAGAGTGGTTGTTCTGAGAGGATTAAACTGTATCCCGCTCACACACTACAGCTATGCTAATTACTTCTCATTAATGGGGAGGCTAATTACATGTGGGGAGGGGTTGAGGGGAATTGTTATGCAGTATTAAGATTCGGATGTTGGTGTGTGTGTGTGAAAGTTAGAGAAAGAGATAGAAAGAAAGAAAGAAAGAAAGAAAGAAAAAGAGAGAGGTGCCTGAGAGTCTTGAGTTATGAGAGAGGGATCTCTTCCACCCTTCTAGTCCTTCTTCTGTCTCTCTGTCCCAGCCTTCATCTGTACAGAAAGGACAAGTACCAAGGGGAGTCAGGTGGCTGAGCGGTTAGGGAGTCGGGCTAGTAATCTGAAGGTTACTGGTTCGATTCCCGGCTGTGCCAAATGACGTTGTGTCCTTGGGCAAGGCACTTCACCCTACTTGCCTCGGGGGGAATGTCCCTGTACTTACTGTAAGTCGCTCTGGATAAGAGCGTCTGCTAAATGACTAAATGTAAATGTAAGTACCCCTCCATCTCTCTTTCGCAGTCTTCATCTGTACAGGAAGGACAAACTAGCGTAACGTCTCTGGTCTGCGTTTCTATTCTCATCTTCCTCCTCTTCTCTGCCCTTCTCTTCCTTCACATGTCCTCCTGCCTTCTGGGTGAGTGTGAGAGGGAGAGGAAGGGAGAGAAAGAGGTGGGAGAGGAGGAGGAGAGTTGACAGTTGTTTGAAAGTCTTGTGAAGGTGAGACTTCACTCTCACTGTCTGCTGTGGGGAACTCCCTCAGGAGTGTGTGTGTGTGTGTGTGTGTGTGTGTGTGCGCGCGTGTGTGTGGAGGGAGGGGGTAGCCCTAACCATAGCCCTAACCCCATTTTATTAACTAGACAGGAAATTCCAATTTTCTACCTAACATTTCAGTCTGTGGCAAAACATCAATATTCAGAAGTTAATTGTGCTCAAAGCACTTATTTGGGTTTAATTGGAGTCATGAGAAAAACCTCTAATTCCAGAAAATCTTCTTCCTGTTTATGAAACAATGAAATCACAGTTGCACACCAGCCTTGTCCATTATGACTCAAAATGATTACAATTTCTGAGAAATACAATTCAAATCTAATGACACTGGATGCTACATCATTCAAAATCTAGGAAATCATTATATTCCTTTTCAGGGTATTTTTTTAAATTAAATCCAGCCCTCTTCCTACAAAAAGAAGGTGTTTGTTCTTTGGTTGTTGATCTGAGACCAAGATGAAACAGAACACATCATTAGCATATACTGCCTGTTTTCACCCTATTGCTGAGGGTAGGGTTTTTCAAACACACACAGAATTTATTTTCTCAATTTGGGTAGAGGTTCAGGCAGGAGGACTCAGTATAGTATTTACTTGATACTTTATTTCACACGGTACAACACATGATTGTAACACTTGATTTGGCATTATGGTTCTGCTTGCATCGGCTCCCTGCCGCACCCAACGGAGACACCGTCTCGACCTCCGAGCAGAGAACAGCGACGCATTCCCCCTACAACAGGAAACAGAACCAAGGGTGGAAGCTGGCGAGGCGGAGGCAGCAGATTAAACAGAAGCAACCTGTGTCGCACTAAGCAATGCAGAGTGCAGCGATATCCTGATTAAATAGCCCGCCCTGCTAAGAAGGTGTGCCCCTACTGCGTGATATGACGCGCTGCTAGTGACGCGCTGCTAATGAGGCGCTATGTCTCGCGTCCCCCTGCATGAACCAGCTCCGCTTGATTTGAGCCTTGTGTCGAACCTCTATCTATCTCTTCCTACTCCTGCTCATTCAACTCATCCTCCTCCACCTCTTCCTCCTCCCCATGTAATAACAGGAGTGATTATTATGTTATTAGCCCTGGTTCCTCTAAACCGATCATCTGTCTGAGTGACTCATTAGGGCAGAGTCCCACACAGCCAATCAGGATGTAATTAAATTGACAAACACATCAGAACTGTATCATGTGTTTCTGGCTCTGACTTCAGGAAATACATCTGTCATTGTCATCAATTATTAACTCACAGACCCAATTACTCTGTGTCTCACACACACACACACACGCATACACTGTAATCCTAACAGCATCAATTAATTACTCACAGTCAGAATGACTCTGTGCCACTCAGAGCAAAGGGGGCATATAACTACAGAGAAAACTGCACATGAGGAGTCAAGAAACATCCAAAGAAAATCTCTCTCTCTCTCTCTCTCTCTCTCTCTCTCTCTCTCTCTCTCTCTCTCTCTCTCTCTCTCTCTCTCTCTCTCTCTCTCTCTCTCTCTCTCTCACACACACACACTCACACACACACACACACACACACTCACACACACACACACACACACACACACACACACACACCTCACACACACACTCACACACACACACAGCACACGCACTCACACACATACACATTTGATGGCCCCCTCTAAGATTCCAAAAGAATTAGCATTAATCAACCGAAAAAAAGTCACCAGGATTACCCAGCATGCCTTTCCCTGGCCAGACGCAGACAAGAGAGGAGAGGTGAGGGTAAATGACCCGATTCACTCCCCTCTCATCAGAGTGATAATGAGAATGAACATTCGTGATTGTCCTGCTCAGCAAAGCTGCCCATCACGCCCCCAACCCACACAAGCACACACACACACACGCAAATACACGCATACACACACACACAGGCACAGACACATGAAGAGTTCTGACCATTGATCAGTTGAAATGTTCTGAATAGAATACATAATGTTTGATCTATACCTTGCAATATTAATCTCATGAGAACATAACCTTTGGTTATGTCCAGGAGAGAAATATGCCTATCTATTAATTATGTTTCTTGTATCATTGATAAACTGTCATTATACTGTTTTATTATGCCTGCATAGCCATAAAGTTAGGTCTTTGTAGGGTGACTAGGAAAGGCCTGTGTCGCTGATGTAAGTCAGAGGTCACATATTTCCAAAGTGTATCATGCCATGCAACTTTGAATGAGGTAAATAGAAGGAGCGACAAGGCAATTTCTAGGAGCCCTATCTCAAGACCTAAACCAGAATCAGAATCAGAATGGGATTTATTCGCCATGAAAGTTTGCACAGACAAGGAATTTGCTTTGGCAGGAAGGTGCATACAATAAACATATACCTAAAATTTAAATATGTGGACTATCTATACTAAGGGTACATAAACTAGCAGTACTAAGTGGGATTAGAATAGACAAATAATAAACAAAACTTATCTAGCATACAGTGTCCTTTTTCAGTGCCTGAAAGGCAATGTTAATCATATTGTATCCTCCCATATTGTGATACTATTGAACTCTCTTGATTTCCAGTATTCATTGTCCAGTCTTCTGTGATACTCAACTTGAGTGTAACAGACACCTACACCTTACATTTGTGTAATAAATACATTGATTTTTGTCTTGAACTTGTCTTGAACTCATCTTAACTATTCCTTTCATTGACTTGGTACTTTCAGAGGAATTGGGTATTATCTAATATGTCTTCACACACACACACACACCCACACGCACACACACAAGGCCGACCTCCTACTTAGAGACATTGGTAGACAGATGCTTGAGTATTTATCTCATCAAAAGATACAACATGGGATTTCCGCGGTAGAAAGCTTAAGCTAAGCATAGGCAACAGACATTCTTATA
>NC_085032.1:12704669-12766464 GCF_963692335.1 Osmerus eperlanus | reverse complement strand
GGAGGAGCGACCCCAATAATGGTGAGAACAGAGGCACAGGAGGGGACTGATGAGAGGACGGAGCGGGGAGAGGGGGGGGGGTCTGTGTGTCTGCGATGTGTGTGAGAGAGAGAGGGGAGAGAGAGAGAGAGAGAGAGAGAGAGAGAGAGAGAGAGAGAGAGAGAGAGAGAGAGAGAGAGAGAGAGAGAGAGAGAGAGAGAGAGAGAGAGAGAGAGGGAAAGAATGAGAATGATTGGAGCACAGGCTGAGCTGTTCAGGGAAGCAGTAGACAGTGCTGATGTGGGCTGAGTATTGATTTGAAACTCTGACAAGTTTTACCTGGAAATACTAAAAACAGGATGCTCGAACATCATGCCCAACTAGCCACCAATCAACAACAAGTATTTACCCAAGACCGTTAAGAATAGATAACTAGTAGGCCTACATAAGCTAAACGGTAAAAGGCACATTAAATCACTAGTTGGATTGCAGTGGGTGAAACAAATCAATACAATCCACCAATTTAATGTAATTTGGTAATATGAATATACCCAGGTGTGATATCAGAAGCCGATTTTAAATCACCCGTGTGCAGAATGACCTACACACTAGACCGCATTCTGCACCTTCCTCCTGCAGGAACCTAGCTTGCGCTCCCTTTCCGTTTCTGGAGTGATTAACTAGTTATGCTTGGGCTAACGGATGCATAATGACGTAAGTGAATTAGACTAATTAATCAGCCGTGTGTGTGAATGAGTTATTGACTGCAGGGGTAGGCAGTAAAACATTTCATTCTACTGCTGTAATTTCAGATGGTTGTGAATCACTTTGAAAAAAAGGCTTATGCTTTGGTTGTGACATATGTGACGTATGGTATCATAATAAATACACTACCTACTGTATGATCAATTCGATACTCATGAAACGATCGATCGCTCATAAATAACTGATCACGTAGGATATGGGCCTCGTGCAGGGAGAAATTACTAATGATCGGCCTATAGGCCATGTCTGGTGTAATTGACTTACAACGGTGTAAAAAAACAATTATATTACCATTGAATCACAATTATTTTGTCGATGAGAAAGGACGAGGCTATGAGCGGGCAGTACAATAGAAATGCAATGAGTGTTAATCTATGGCCGATTTGTTCATTTTTACGGGTCATTTGCTCCATAAAAAAATATATTCATCAATGATGCAAACTTTTATTTCAAATATATATATTTTTCGAAAATATTGTTAGAACCTTTCAAAACGATTTGTTATTTCAACTTTTCAAAACATTTTCACACATGAAGTGAAAGGAGAGGATAGGAGAAGAGGTGGATAGGAGGAGAGGGGAGAGGAGAACAGAGAAGCCTAGAGCAGAATACAGTAGAGTATAGCAGATTCCTCATGAAGTACTCATCAATGATGCAAACTTTATTTATTTTTTTCAAAAATAATGTTTTAACCTTTTTTTTTTTTTTTTTTTTTAAACCTTTTTTCGAAATAATTTCAACCTTTCGAAACTTTCGAAAACTTTATTAGAAAATATGTTTTCAACCTTTCAAAAAGGTGGTCTGATAAAGTAATGTTTGTTTTTCTACAGGAATTGTATCAGTTTGAATATACAGCCTATCTGTACAGTGACGTTCTCTAGTGGCGTATCTCTGTAATAACACGGAAGTAGAAAACTCCTACCTTTGAACGCTAAAATTAAATTCGTTAATAAGAAAACTATAAATAACTTTTTAAAATAAAAACCAACGTTAAGCCTACAAAATATTCCTCCCAAATACTATATTTATATAACGTTTGATATAGATTGAAATTGTCAACTTTTCACATCGGTGCTGTGTGGGGGTATAGCTCAGTGGTAGAGCATTTGACTGCAGATCAAGAGGTCCCCGGTTCAAATCCGGGTGCCCCCTCATTTTCCCCCCCATCCGTTGCAGTTTATTTCGGTTTTGATTTTTACATCAAATCCTCTCTATTTACACTACTGTTTAGCCTTCGCTGACATATTTGATAATGCCAACTTCATCAACTCCTTTCCATGTAGCCAACTAAGGCAATGGCTGCTGTTAAGAAGAACACCTTCATATTAAGACCTAGACAGTGATGAATCTGACAGACATCATCAGGATATGCACCTTTTCCAGTTTATTATGAACATCAAGTCTCATGTTTAGTGCTTGTAGCACATGTATTGGTTCTTTAGATTTAATCACTGAGAAAGTAAGTAGCCGGCCAGTTAGTCAGTCAGCCAGTCATCAAAACAGTCAACAAACCAGTCAGTCAGAGAGTGTATTCTTTAAGATGTGTGATTGGCCGAGGCTAACAGGTTCCAATCACAGGTGATGGGCTTGGAGCTCTCTCATTGGATGAGGCTAGAGGCCAGGGGGTGGAGTACGCTGCGGTACGTGCCCATCTGATCGCCCTCATTAGCAGATCCTGAGGATGGGGCCAGTTTAGACTCTGCATCTGTTAAGGTTGGAGGAGGCAAAGAAGCGTGGAGAGAAAGAGGAGAAAGAGAAAACCAATGAGGAAGCAATTGTTATTGCACTACTTGGCCAGTAGGTGGTAGTATTAAACAATGTTCCAGCTGATATGATCTGATGAGTCTGAAGAATGTGATCCACAAAAACATTAGAAATAGTGGTTTACCTTTACTAGAGTATGTACTGGTTCCTTGATCTCTCCACTCTCTTATGTACCTTGAAACATGAACATAGTTTTTAAATGTCAACACATTGCATTTCCAAATATTTCTGGGACAGTATTTAATAATATGTGTTTTGAATCATAAAGTAATTCAACATATATACTCTTAGGGAATACATTTACAGATGCTACTAAATGTCTTCAATTTCTTTAAGCATACTCATCAAAGTTGAGGGCATTGGTCCACTCAATCAGCTCATCCACCTCCCAGTCGACAATGTGATTGGCCCCCAGCGTCTCCATGGCATCCACCATGCCCTGGGCTGAGCATTCCACCAGAGCCGCTGCCTCCGGGTGCTGAGTACGAGCATGGAGGGAGCCCTGCTTGTACCTGGCACACACACAAGTACATGGTTATACACACACATTTAATTAAATGTATGTATATATATATACAAACTGTACAGGTAGAACTAGTCATACCCTGGACACGAGTCAGAAGAAAAGACTCACATCTTTTTGAACCACTCCATCTTCCTCATCCTCCTCTTCCTTTCCACATCCTGTCTCCTCTGCAGCTTGGAGTGGTGGAACTGTATTTTCCTGCTACTGGTCTCTGTCTCAATGATGTCACCCAGGAGCACAATCTGCAGAAAATTTGATTACAGATCTAACATTTAGAGTCAGTTTATTAATTATTTTGTGAAAGTTGGTTAGTTATTAAGCGTTAGTATGGAGACATGACATAGTTTTGGCGCAGCAAACAGCTTCCTCCTGATTTTGGTTCAGACCTTGCCACAAAGAATTCTCCAGCCATTGTTCTCCACCCGGCGGTACCAGCCGCTCTGATCGTCCAGGACCAGGGCCCGGCCATTGTGGACCTGCCGGGGAACGGGCCTCTTGGCGCCTGGATGGGTGTAGTCCTTGGGACTGTTGGCACACATGTCAACAATAGGCCGATGGGTAAAAATCTTGTAGTAGATGCTGGGGGGGAAGGAGATCTGAAGGGGGATACAGAGAGGCTTGTAAAATGAACAATGATTGAGTGATTGGCTGACAATGAGATCTACTGACTTTTTACTAAGAGACATTGATTGACTGACAGTGATATTCATATCAATTGAGCAATTAAGAGTTGTGAGCTGGTATGCCCTCACCCCTCCCAGTCTGAATCTGATGTACGCCCCAGCTGCAGCGTCCAGCATGTTCGCCTACCACAACACAAAACAACAGTCTAAATAAAACCACCCTTTCACACTAATTGGCATGAACAGCCTGTAGGAGTCAGGATCATTCTCACAATGAATAGCATGAACAGCCTTTCTCAAACTCTCAACGGTCATCTTATTTATTGTGTGAACTTTAGAGGATTAGTATTTAAGGAACCAGACGTGTGGTCATTCCAGGATGATGTCTTGGTGTACCATCGGTGTACCTCTCTGGGGTTGATGGACCGGAGCAATAGACGAGGATCGCCTTGGTTACGGAAGCTCACCAGCATCTTAAAGTACTTGAACACTTGTGTGTCCTGCAGACATAGAGAGGACACGTTGAACGATGTTTGCACCCGTGTGTGCGTACAACATACATGTGTGTGTGTGTGTGCCCACCACATGTCTCCTCCAGGTTCTCTGTATGATGCATGCAGAACGCTGGTACAGTTTATCATGACTCTCCAACTCCTCAGAGAAAAAGGGGGATGCTGTGGGAACACTAACAGAGGGGTAGAAAAGAGGATGATGGAAGAGCTGTGGGATATAAACATGGTGTTTGGGGATGAAGAGTTTTTAGATGGACATGAGCAGTTGTGCAAGTTAAAAAGGGGTGCCACATAATTGGGTTAGATTTAATGGGGTTAAGATATGGTAAACATTCATGTATGATATACGTCTTTGAAAATCAATGTCGTAGAATGATGTCAGAAGATGCCTTACGTGTCTATGGTGAACTCTGTTCCTCTTTCCATTTCCTGAAGAAAATCATACAAATTGAACGGTGATAAAGTACGTCGAATAGTATAGTAGTTCCTATTACCATGGACACCACACAACAGTTTGAAAATGCATCAAGGTTTGTTGCGATGAAGGAAATATAGAGTCGTGCCGGTGAGGTCAAGGTCTTGCTCATCCTTGTGTAGGTGATTATAGCTGAACCTGAACTTGACATAAAATTAAAAAGGCTATTTCGATCGTTGAGTCCGGCAGCGCGGAAAACTTACCTGGATTTTCCCACCGGGCATTCATGCGCTAGGGAAATTTCATTTAATCGAAGAATACTAAAATAACAGACGCCTTAAAATCTTTTATTTAATAATGTATCTTTTTTTGTCATCCACAATTAATCTGTAACAATTTATCTTTTGTTACAACAATAGCCCCCTAGCTATAGGCTATCCTAGAGGTGGCTAAGCTACGACATGTTCGGACACAAAACAAAGCAGATCAGTACAGTATCAGGCCACAGGAATGAGGTTACCAGGCAACATGGGGAGATCTAGTGTTTTCAACGCGAGTTGTTCATGTTGATTACATGATGATTACATAACGCTCTTTTGATTACCTTAGATATATGTATATTATGTATAAAAAAGGTTTGGTATCCCATGTGAATTTATTTTTTGTAAGGATCAGAAAACATTTGTTTCATCTTTGCACGCACGCAAGCGCGGGCGCACACACACACACACACACACACACACACATAGTTAGGCACGGAAAGATGAGTTCACCTCGGGGTGTTGTTTCTGAAAGACATCGCCACCACACCCAGCAGACTACAGCCGCTAAATACACATCATTCCTCCCGTAAGTCATGGGAAAACATACAAACGAGGAGTTAGGAGACAGAGAGGGAGGGGTCTCCTTCACTAATTTATTTAGCCTAATTAAAACTTAAAGAAACCTTTCCTCCATCTTGAAAACCACTAATAGGTTCTTAGGCTGTACAATGCCACATAGGCTGATAAGCGTCTTTGTCACCCTCCTATTCATACTATTGTAAGATCGTGAAAACACCCTTTGTATCAGTGCAATGTAAAAAACTGGCCCCACCCAGACTCCCACAGTTTCTACGATCCAGATATTGTCACTAAAGCCTTCTTTATAAAGGCTGGAATGTAGATATGTGGTTCTCTTCAGTGTTGGTAAAGACAGATCATTAGTGAGTTGTGGAGCCAGACTAAACAATAGCTTATTCTGGGTTGTTGTGATGACAAAAGTAATGAACACTTAAGGAGACTTACTGTAGGCTATATGCTTATGTTTATTCTCAAATCGCCTGTAAAACATCCTCAGTAAACCAACTGACTCACTTTTATAAAGCAGTGAAATATGAATTATCACCAATATTGTTTTTCTTTAAGAACAGACATTGCACAATACATATTTCTGGAGCTGCTTCAAAGACAAGAGCTGACAGGAGAAGTGTTTATCCCTGAGAGCCAGAAACCTCAGATCATGTTACCCTACATTAGCATTCAGGGGGAACTACTATTGGATTTTCACTAATATACAGAAACGTTATAGTCAATTACGACATGTCAGCCGATAAAAGTATACTGATGAAGTTGGTGGCACCAAGGTTTTCCATTTAACGTTTAATTTAACCTGTTTAGTAACATTTAACTCACCTAAAGTGTCTCTCAAGAAGGCTCTCTGTATGGATCGGCTAGTTATCATAGTCCCAACTTTTAACCAGTACCACCAGGCATGTTTACTTAAATGGTTGGTTCTGTTACAGTTTTGTGTCGTCTTCCTATTGATATTTTTTCAAGCTTAACAAGCGTGCATCAGTCATTTCTCTTTCTTTACTTTCTAATTTAAGAAAAAGGGACTAGGAAAGGAGACAAGGAGAGCAGTTCACAGTTCTGTCTCCTTCTCAGCGTCCCCGTCTCCTAGGTAGTACTCGTCGTCAGTGGTGGTGTCAGAGCTGGCATCCGAGTCTGCATCCGACTCCTCGAAGGCTGAGAGGCTGGATACATAACCCCTGGAGGGCAGGTGCCCCCTAGAGGCCTGGCTGTCTGGTGACACCCTGCCACCTGCCGAGCAGGGGGGGGAGGAGGGAGAAGTGCTGGGGGAGCGGGACATCCGTCTGGAGGGAGGAGTCAGAGGGGGGGTTGGGGGACCCTCTGAGACCCACAGGAAGTGCGAGGTGTCCAGGCTGGTGGAGCGCACCTGGCCTGGGGAGGTAACCTCTAAGCCCCTGGTGCTGTATCTAGGCAGTGATCGGAACCCACTCCTATTGGACATTAACCAATCCCCTTTGCTGGCGCTGCTGTGATCCACCCAGGCAGCGACCCCTCCAGACGTAGCAGCGGCATCATCAGGGTCAGTGAGGTTGCTGACACTGACCATGCCTGGTCCAGTTGAGATGCGGCCAGGACCGAAGGGTCTGGAGGACAGAACAGAACTCACAGAGATTGAGCGTCCTGCTGCGAGACCGTACTTCAGGTCCGCGTACGACGAGTAGGAGGCCAGAACACCCCCCCGACCCCTGACCTCTAACTCCTGGCCTTTGATCTCCCCGTCCCCTGGCTCACAGAGGGAGGTGGCCTTCTTCCTCCCCCATCTGGGCTGCATTGTGGGGCTGTAGAACACATTGTCACCCCCCCAATCCTTTCTACTGAGGGGGGATGAGGGGGAGTAGAGGGGGCTCCTGTGTGGATCTGGGTGACTGAGGTCTATCATGCTGGACCATTGTCTGTTCTGATCCCCACCCTGACCTCTCAACACACCAACTTGTGGATGTCCAGTCCCGGTTCCCTCTGGGGGAATGTCTGGTCCTGTCCTTTCTCTGTTAGTCTGGACACATTCCCCCCCTCTTCCTCCTTCACCTCCTCCCTCCCCTCTGCTCCCCTGGGCTAAGGAGGGCTGGAGAGAGCTACTGCTGTCTCTCTGTATTTCTCTCCCCTGCCCACGTCCTCTGTTGCTCGTCTCGGAGGCGACCTCGGCGCCAGGGGTAGCGCTGGGGTCAGAGGTCGGAGGGGACGTCCTCTTCCGTCGCGATGGGAGCTCATCGTTTGGCCATTTGATGTTGAACGTCTGTTTGAGTCGCTGGAGGATCAGGTCCATCTTGGTCAGCCCCCTCTTGTCTCTTTCGTTTCCCCTCTCTCCTCTCTCCGCCTCCCCCTCTCTTCTTTGTACATCTCTCTTATCTCTCTCAGTCTGGGCGGTCTCTCTCCCTCTAGCTAGTGTAGCAGCAGGAGTGATACTAGCCGTTCGCTCTCTCTTATTTCTGAACAGTCCTCTTCTGTTGCCCTGGCTGGGGGGCAGGGCTTCAGGGGGACTGTCTCTCTCTCTCCACTCTCTGTCACTCTTCTTCTCAGTAACAGGAATCTCTCTCTCTCTCCATCCTTTGTCAGTATGCTCCAACACGTTACCTTTAATCTGACCAGTGGGAGGGCACTGTTGACCTAATGCATTACTGTCATTTGAAATCTGCTGTGATTGGCAGCTGATTCCTCCAGTCAACTCTCTGCGATGTGCTATCTGTAAGGGGTCAGAGTTGGTGATGACAGTGCATGGAGCCTGCAGACCGGAGTAGGAGTGTTTGAGTTGGACGCCATCTTTGGAGCTGGAGGAACAGGAAGGAATCCTGTAGACCAGTGTCTCCACGACGGTGACACGTGCAGAGGGGGGGAGAGGTTTGTCCACATTGGCAGACAGAAAAGGGGTAGGCGAGGGCCTGGTGATGTCATCAACATGAGTCTCTGTGCGTAATGAGTGGAGAGCCACACAATCTTGGACGGTCTGGGCAGTGTTATTGCTGTGGTTGGCACGATTGTTCTCTGTGACAACGTCCTTTGAAAGGTCCCACAAGCTAGTCCTCTTGTGAGCGAGGATGGGTGAGTAGGGGGAGATTGGGGGAGAGATGGGGAAAGTGTAGTGTGGGGAGGGGGAGAGGGATTTAGAGGGTGATTTAGAGAGGTAAGTGGTTGGTGAGGTTGGGGATGTGCGAGTTGGGGAGTTAGCCTTGAGTGTTTGGTAGGGAGGGGGGCTGAACTTGCTGGACCTGCTGCCAAAGTCTGACTGGAGGGAGAGAGGAGCATTGGAGGGAGAGGAAGAAGTGTTCTCCTTTGAGAACTTTCTCTGTGGTATTGTTCCACTTGCACCATTCCCAGTATGGTCAAACGTGAACTTTAAAGAGCTGCCAGCAGACACTTTCTGTTCCTTCTTCCTCCGCTCTTTCTCTCTTTCCTCCCTTTTTTTCTCTCCCTCCCTCTCTCTCTCCTCTCCCTCCTTCCTCCCTGCTGAGTCAGGAAAGGAGTGGGAGGGGCGCGGTGTTTCTCTGCCCCCCCTCCACACTGGCAGGCTGGAGCTGCGAGCCGCAGGGGGCGACCGAGGAGAAGTGGCCCAAGAGGGACCCCCCGACCGCAGGGAGGCGTAGATGGATGGGCCCTCTACGCTCCGGAGACGTCCGGAGGGGGACAAGGGCCTGGTGAGGCCTGGGGGGCTCCCAGGGGGAAAACGCTGCCCCCTGGTGGTAGTTTCCCCGCCGTGCAGCTCCACTGAGTTCTGCCAGGCGGCCCGCGACGCCACCTCCCTGGGCTCCACTGGGGGGCGCAGTTTCATTCCCTGGGTAAGAGAGCTGTGTGGGGAGAGTGGGAAGCCAGGGGGGCTTGGGGAGTTGGGTGTATGGGAAGTGTTAGGTGAGAGGGAGGGCGTGTGGGAGTTGTTGGGAGAGAAAGGCTGAGAAGTGGTATTAGTGTTTGTGGGCGTGGTGGCAGGTGTTGCTTTTGAGAGCTTGTTAGAGGTGGTATGGTAAGGAAGGAGGGGCTGAGGGGTGGAGGAGGAAGAGTAGCTAGGGGAAGGTGAAGGGTCGGTGGAGCAGAGGGTTGTTGAGACAGGTCCCGAGGAGAAGGGGCTGAAACTGCAGGGTCGGGGGGTGTAGCTGGAGGGGACTGGGGGAGAGGAGGAGGAGGCAGGGGAGGAGGAGAATAAGGATCCAGGGTTGTGTGAGCGGAGCTGAGTGAGATGTTCTCCACTGTGCCCACGGTCCAGGCCTGGTTCTGTTCTGCTCAGGTCCATGGTGGAACTGCTGAATGTGGTGGGTCTCAGAGCACTGCTCATCCTAGTGTTGTAGTAAACACTAGACAGACTGCGAGGCTTCTGGACCTGCGTCTCGCCTGGGTCGTCTGTAGGACTGAGATCCTGGTGACTCTGAAACAGAGTGTGTGTGTGTGAGGGGAGGGTGTCTGTGGGCTGTGTGGGAGAGGTGTGAGTGTGTGAGGCGTGTGTGTGCTGGTCCCCAGGCTCCTGAGGAGTCACAGTTAGGCTGAGCGGTGGGGTGTTAGCACACAAGTCTGGGAACTTACTGAGGTTTCCATGATGACCTAACTGACTCAAGTAGTTGTTGTTTGTGTTGTTGGTGTTTTGAGGTTTCCAGGTTGAGTTGATATTGGCTTGTATTCCTTGCACAGTCTTATTAGAAGAGTCTGAGGAAGGGAACATATTGTTTGTGTTATCTCTTATCTTGTTGTTGAGATTGTTTGTGGGGCGAAGAGGAGAGCTTGAGCTACAAAAACTCTGGTCCTTGGTCACATTCTTGCTCCAGGAAGAGGAGTCAAGCTGGGTGCCCCAGGGAAGGGGTCTCGTCAGGAAGTCTGACACTCTGGAAGAAGTGATGTTATCCTCTTTGGTCAGTTCTAGTTCTGTGGAGGACAGCATCTTCAGGCCGCTGGAAAGAGTGGTGTGTTTAGGGAAGTAGGAAGGGGTGGGGTACACTCTAGAGGTCATGGAGGGGTTGGAGAAGGAGGCAGCCTCAGGTTCCTGGTGATTGGGTGAGGTTGAAAAAAGGTGTGACGTAGATGTGTCTGCTTCTTTCTGATTGGGGGATGTTGATAGATGGTGGGGCCAGGACCTCTCTTTTGTCCTGTAAGGGGTGGAAGATGACGAAAGGAGGGACTTTGACCTCTCTCGTTCGCTGTCATTGGTTGAGGCTGAAGAGGACTGTGGTATAGATGACCCTGCTGCTCTGTCATTGATTGACCTGGACAGAGTGGGAGGGGCTGTCTTTGAGTGGGAGGGGCTAGCAGAATTGACCCTTCTAAGAGAAAGAAGCAGGCTACTAGTTTTCGGTTTAGAGCTCAGAAATGACAGTTGGTCTCCATAACGACCTGCCTGGGATATCCCCTGTTGTGCATGCTGTTCTCGAGAGAGGGGTAAGGCGGCAGTTCGTGATACCATGGAAGAGGAGATGGGAGAGACAGGGCGGGTACTATCACCGTGACCGCTCTGTGTTCCACCGCGACCCAGAGAAGGAGCCCTCCACTGGGATGGGGAACCAGGCGTATCCCCCCTCTCTCCCGCTGGCTCTCTCATAGTTTTAGAGGTTACCTCCCGGGTGTTTCGCAACGACGAAAGCCTTCCCCCCTCAATCACTTCCTGTTGGCTGCCCTGGGCTTCCTGTTCAGCTTTCTTCTGTCGTCGGCGTGTGGCCCAGTTTGGGGCGAGCACCGACACCACGGTGGAGGACAACATGGCTGCCGGGAGGGCTGGAACGCTTGAAGAGTCTAAGTCTGAATAGTTCCGGGTCACAACCCTTACAGATCCTTTACCAAAACACTCATCTACCCCTGGTGAGCTTGTGCATGCGGTCGCTGCTACAGGGGTGTCACTTCCTGTAGGGTCTGGTCTTTCTAAGTTAGTTAGTTCAGAAGAGACACCCAATGTCATTGAGTTGACAGTACTTTTTGTGGCAGTAGGTTGACATCTCTGAGTGTCAGTGGGTTGGAGCTGCTGTGTGTCTGTGGTGGGAGGTTCAAGGCTCTGTGCTTCTACAGCTGCTGGGCCTGTGTCAGTGGTTCCATTGTCTGTAGTCTGTCTCTGCTGTCCGAAGGCAAGGCAAGGAGTGTGTCTCTGGTCTAATGTCAAATATCCACTTCCTGTTGGGGGCGTGGCCACATCGTCTTGGACTGGGTGGGAGGTTTTTTCCAATGATAGTAGGTGGCTCACTGGTTCCACAGAAAGCTCAGGATGAGGGATTCTTCTGTTGACCTGCTGAGAGAGGTTTGAATCAAATTAGTCAAATTTTGACACTAAATAATTGTTCTTGTGTTCTTAAATTTAAACATCACATCAGCAAACGTGATGGTCAAATAAATGAAATTCCAATACCATTGTGTCAGCAGCCATAGCTGCAGTGTATTCAAGCTATTGCTGACTGAGTGAGCCTAATAGTTTCCCTGTGTCAACAAATGGCCTGATCACCTATGTTCGACAGAAAGGTGTCACTTGTAGAGACAGAGATGAGTCCTGAGTTCAGTCTAACTCCAGGGCAGAGGCTGGGGCAGAGGCTGGGGCTGAGGCTAGGGCAGAGGCTGGGGCAGAGGCTGGGGCAGAGGCTGGGGCTGAGTCTAAGGAAGAGGCTGGGGCAGAGGCTGAGGTTGGGACTCAACTCTCCTACCTTCTCACTCCTCCTGATAAACTGGTTATATCAAACGCAAGTACAGTTCCAAAGACAACTACTTCATAACTATAGGAACTGGTGGTAAAAAAATCATTAGAAAATCATTTTGTCTAACGGGGGTTGTCGGGGGTTCAGTCCCCAGCAGGAATTCTCATAACCTGACAGTGATGTCATTTAGTCAGCAGGCATTCTCATAACCTGACAGTGATATCATTTAGTCAGCAGGCATTCTCATAACCTGACAGTGATGTCATTTAGTCAGCAGGCATTCTCATAACCTGACAGTGATGTCATTTAGTCAGCAGGCATTCTCATAACCTGACAGTGATGTCAATTAGTCAGCAGGCATTCTCATAACCTGACAGTGATGTCATTTAGTCAGCAGGCATTCTCATAACCTGACAGTGATGTCATTTAGTCAGCAGGCATTCTCATAACCTGACAGTGATGTCATTTAGTCAGCAGGCATTCTCATAACCTGACAGTGATGTCAATTAGTCAGCAGGCATTCTCATAACCTGACAGTGATGTCATTTAGTCAGCAGGCATTCTCATAACCTGACAGTGATGTCATTTAAATAATGAATGCAGCCTCCAGGTGGTCATGAGGCTACACACAGGTGACTCGTACCTGTGAGACCCCCCTGGGACCTGCTGTGTCTTGGACAGAACACCTGGATGACAGACAGGTGACAGAGAAAGAGGAGGAGGGAGAAAGAGAAAACAGAATATCCTTCTTGTTTAATGTATAATCTAGAATGCAAAACAAACACATACACTAGACAAGCACCTGAAACAACAGTTTCACAACAGCCCTTGTGTAGGAAACGCAAACACAGGTGAAACATACTGAAGGAAATTGGATATACTGACACACACACACCCCTTTAGCTAATGTTTTTCAAGGAAACATTATAGTCCTCAGATGTTCTTCCCCCATCAAGACAACATGGACATACAGGACAAGCAACATTCCTCCACTCTGTTTCTCTCAGTCTGTCTCCATCTACCTTCTCCTCTGTCTGTCTGTCTCTCACTATCTCCTGCCTTTCTCTCACTTTCTCTCTCACTGGCTCCATCTACCTTCTCCTCTGTCTGTCTGTCTGTCACTATCTCCTGCCTTTCTCTCACTTTCTCTCTCACTGTCTCCATCTACCTTCTCCTCTGTCTGCCTGTCTCTCACTGTCTCCTGCCTTTCTCTCACTTTCTCTCTCACTGTCTCCATCTACCTTCTCCTCTGTCTGCCTGTCTCTCACTGTCTCCTGCCTTTCTCTCACTGTCTCCATCTACCTTATCCTCTGTCTGCCTGTCTCTCACTGTCTCCTGCCTTTCCCTCACTTTCTCTCTCACTGTTTCCTTCTACCTGTGAACACACACACAGGATGTGAGAAGTTCCCCTGTCACCACCTCCAATCTGATCAATGTGCTGCTTAAAAAAAAAACATTCACACACACACAGTCTCTCTGTCTTTCTTCATGTTTCACTCTCCTCTTAATGTCTTACCTAAGTTCTCCTGGTGTGTTTTCTTTGAGGTGGGACTTCCTCCTGCGTTTGGGTGGAAATCTTAAGGAGATGTAGGAGGTGAACCTGGTCTGGAGCTGTTTCCTGTTCAGAACCACAGATGGCCCATGTCCGTCCCCCTGCCCCACTCTGGGTGTGAGGCTACCAGATGATCCAACAGTCAAACCTGGATGGAACCAGCACAGACACATAGCAGACCCCTGTGAGTGTGTGTGTGTGTGTTTGAGTGTGTGTGTGTGTGTGTGTGTGTGTGTGTGTGCGTGTGTGTGTGTATCACCTGTGAGTTCTCTTCCTCTCCTATAGTTGTCATGTGACTGGTCGACTTCCTGGCCAGTCCTGGTCTGGTTCCCATGGCGTTCCTCCTTCTGAACAAGGCACCCCGACGCTCCACTCTGACTCACAACCTGTCGTCGCCTAAGCAACCACAAACCAAACACATATACAAATGGCCATTAGCTCCAGGCTTCAGATTCAGATAATCATTTTAAGAATGAATCTGCTTCTGTTAGTTTACATTAGATTCAAATTATGTCATTTTAAGCATTTTGATTAGTACCTGGCTGGCAACATGAACCCAGGAAATACATATGCCTATGAACAATAGAAGTTCTAAAATAATAACTGTATAATGTGTTTCATTGTTATCTAGATATGTCTATCTGCCAATGCATGACAGATGAAATCAGATTACAGAACAATTCCATTCCCTTCTCACACTCTCACGCCCAATCACACACAACCACACACACACACATATTTGACAGGCATCCTCCCTTTTTCTCCAGTGTTCAGACAACTCAGATATGTTCCACAACTACCAGCTGTGACACCTCTCCAACACATTCTCTCTTTCTCACCCTCCAGCTTAACAGACTTATGTTTATCACTCTGTAGTTTGTCAACCGAACCCACAGGAAAACCAAGCAGATGGCTGTCATAACTTACAATTAGCACTGTGTAATTACATGTTTAAGTACAGTGTAATGACGTCTCTGTCTCTCTGTCTCTCTGTCTCTCTCTCTCTCTGTCTCTCTCTCTCTCTGTCTCTCTCTCTCTCTGTCTCTCTCTGTCTCTCTCTGTCTCTCTCTGTCTCTCTCTGTCTCTCTCTGTCTCTCTCTGTCTCTCTCTGTCTCTCTCTGTCTCTCTCTCTCTCAGGGTGCAGCTACACCCTCCCTTCCCCAGAGCAGATTGCTCTTTAAACATAACTGACTTACAAGGTGGGACATGCAATAGAGAGACATATTCTAGATTATCCTTTACCTGCAACACACATACACACACACCAATCACACACAATCTGTTCTTCCCTTCCTCCTTAGGGAAGACTGGGCACAACATCACATTCATGCATCAACGTCTAGAACACAGGCCAGACATCTTGTAGGTGGAGGGCAGCGAGGCTTCGCCTTCCACTTCTTGTCATAAATCAAGGACTGCAGACTTGGTGTTTTATATGTCGACCTCATCAGGTCTACACTCCCAGCTGGCCCGGCCCACTCCCACTGTTGAAAGCAACAAATATTTAGTTTAGACCATTCTGATAGCACTTAATCCCCACAGATAGTGTTGGGAGGACTGATATAGATAAGGGTTGGTTGAAAGAGACAAATCACTGGCTGAGCAGACCTTGCAGTCATGACCATAACCAAGTGACAGGCCAGCTCCGTTGTGACCATAACCAAGTGACAGGCCAGCTCTGTCATGACCATAACCAAGTGACAAGCCAGCTCCGTCGTGACCATAACCAAGTGACAGGCCAGCTCTGTCGTGACCATAACCAAGTGACAGGCCAGCTCTGTCGTGACCATAACCAAGTGACAAGCCAGCTCTGTCGTGACCATAACCAAGTGACAGGCCAGCTCTGTCGTGACCAGGGTCGGCTCCAAAGGGGGGCATTGGGGGGCAATGCCCCCCCAAATGAAATGCTGTGCCCCCTCAAAAAATAATTTTGTTAAAGTATAAATAAGAATTACTGGCATTGGCTATAAATTAAATATCAGAACTTCTCATCATCCCGGCTAAACCCTCCATCTCCCACGATCTCTCAATCACCCTGGGATCTGCGACGGTGACCCCTTCATCCTCTGCCAGGAACCTTGGGGTTACCATGGACGACGAGCTCTCCCTCACGGCCCACATTGCTGCGGTCTCCCGGTCGTGTAGATTCACCCTCTACAACATCCGGAAGATCAGGAGATACCTGTCTGAGCACTCCACCCAGCTGCTAGTCCAAGCACTTGTCCTCTCCAAGTTGGACTATTGCAACTCGCTGCTCGCTGGTCTCCCAGCATGTGCAACCCGCCCCCTTCAGAGGATTCAGAACGCAGCGGCCCGCCTGGTCTACAATCTACCCAGACGCTCCCATGTTACCCCGCTCCTCATCTCTCTCCACTGGCTACCTATCATGGCCCGTATCAGATTCAAGACCCTGGTATTGACCTTCCGAGCAGTGAACGGGACTGCACCCGCCTACATCAAGTCTCTCCTGCAGCCTTACACCCCCACCCGTCACCTACGGTCTTCTTCAGACAACCGCCTGGTGGTCCCACCGCTCAAGACCGCCCGGTCCCAACACAAGCTCTTCTCCTGTCTGGCCCCCCAGTGGTGGAATCAACTCCCCACCTCCATCAGAGACACTGACTGTCTCTCCACCTTCAAGAAAAGGCTCAAGACGCACTTGTTCCGGGAGTACAACGGTACTTAGGAATGGTTCGCTTGACCCGATGTTAGTTTCCTCAAGGATCACAATGACTCTTGCTTAGAGACTTGTTGCTCTTGTGGTTAGTGGTAACTGACTTAAATTTTTGTACTCGCTGTGATATACTGTTTTTATTATTGTTGCTTGCTTTTTTTTTCCACAGGTACACTTGCACTTATAGCAGTTCATGTTGTTTAATTGTAACTTGTTTAACTACATGCTCTTATGGTTCTTCCCTTTGGCACTTATTTTGGTTGTTCACAATGTGTGCTTCATGTTTTGGCTACTCGCAATGTTTTGTGGCTATCTCGTTGTTATGATCAGTGACCTATGCACTTTGTAAAGCTCTCTCTTGGAAGTTGCTTTGGATAAAAGCGTCTGCTAAATGAATAAATGTAAATGTAAGATGGCTACACTTTCCTGCAGAATATGCAGGAATGTGTAATTGTGGCCATCAAAGATCTCACCGTTGAGGGAGTGATGACAACAGAAGAAGAGTATCAGGACCAGTAGTGGTGTGTGTATGAGTGTATAGCCGAGGGGTGAGTGCGCATATATGCCAAAATTCTTACATAATGTGGGTGTGTACACATCAGTGTTCAAACACTAATGTGTATCCCTCACCAAACAACACAGTCTCAAATGATTTACATGCACAACAGATTGAAGACTTTTAAAACAAAGAATTGTTTTACGAAAACTACTTAGCCAACTACTTAGTTCAGAGCTAAGTTCCATAACAGTCTTCCAAACCCCACCTTAAAACCGGAGTTTGTTTGAAGAGGCAGATTTATTGATCTTTAAATTAAGGGATTAGGACGAGGTTTGACTCCATGTGAAGAGACAACTCTAAGCATGCATGAGCACTGTCATCTTGGTAAAATCAGTTTGAGGGGAGCATGTGTGAGCTCGTTACTGGAACCACAGCTGAACTATGTGTAGCGTTACATAAAACTCCTGATGCTCCTGAGAATAATGTATATTTTGTTTTAGACATCACAAGACAAAACATTCTACAAGCTCATATACGGAACTCGGTAACAGTCACCGCAGGAGATACATTTCATTAAAGCTTTCTTAGTTTTACAAACTCCAATCAATTACATCCAACAGCCGCTTGATCGCAAAATATAGCAGCTTACGATATTACCCCCTGAACACAAAGTTCCTACCTTGTGCAGAAGTTCTGCTCCGTTCTGTTTCTCCCTTGGTCTGGAGCCTCTCGCGCTTCTGTCTCCTCCCTGTCCGCGCCTGGAATTCTAGAATCCACCGCGTCACGTGTTGACATTTTACCTGGCTGAGCCAGTTCTGTTTCCATCCGTTAACCCTCCACGACTAAACAAAGAGGCTTGACACCCAGTCGGGAAAAGGGTGGTGAGGGATTTTAACACACATCTTCGGAATTCCAAAACCTCATAGCGAGGTGTCACTGTCTCGTACATTATTTCTTGACCCTCGAGCTCTTCGGTCGGCCCTTCCTTCACGACTGCCATTGCAGGTGCGCAGGTTCCACGTAAAGGCCAAAGGGCAATGGGAGGCGTGTCTGTTGATCATCACAAGATAACGTTACTAAGCGACAGTGATAAGGTGATGGGAAACAAGTCATTTTTCTTCGTTATTGTACGTCCACCGTGGAGCAACAAAACAGAATCCAGAGAGACATTGGGCAAATATTGCGGTCTAACTTTATCCATCTGTCATACTACATCTATAAGCTGGGCTACTAAGGAATCGTCCTAAAAGTTTGTCAGTTTTTGATCATGAACTGTAAACCCCCTCAAGTCCAAATGGCGAAGTTTACTTCTGAGGTCAAATAGGCAGTTAACTAACACAGCGAATAAATCAACCTCATGACAAATATGACTCAAATGTTATGAAGTAGGTCTAATTGAATAAGCCTACATTACAAATACTGTATTCTGAACACATACATCTCCACATATCATCTGAGCCTAAACTAGGCTACTAGTCGATGGCCAAATATTGCACATAACTTGCAGTGCACTTTGTGATCACTAGATGTCAGCGTACATGCTTTGGGAACATGAAACGTCTGTGAGGGTAAATATTGGGCCAGAAATGAATAACATTCGCTGTAAATATTATTATATATAATTATATCATAAAAGATTAGCAGTCGTTTTGTGTTTCTGCAAGCCTAAGAAATGCCTAACATGCTGTCTCTCACCTAACATTCTGTCTCTCACCTGTTTTCTCCCCCCCCTCTCTCTCTCTCTCTCTCTCTCTCTCTCTCTCTCTCTCTCTCTCTCTCTCTCTCTCTCTCTCTCTCTCTCTCTCTCTCTCTCTCTCTCTCTTCCACACACACCATCTCTTTGCACTGTCAATTTTTTCTAAGAGATTTAGAAAGAAATAATCAATGCAAATAAAGTTTTGCTGTGTATGTATGTATGTATGTATGTATGTATGTATGTATGAATGTGTATATAAATGTGTGTGTGACCACACAGAGGAAAGCTAATTATTATTTGTGTTGAATCACTGGAAGCCATAAATTACCAGCTTTTTAGCTCTTCAAGGGAGCCAACACACACACACACACACACACCAACACACACTCATAATTAGCCTTATATTAATCTTATAACCAAGGGAGTAGACTGAAGCTTAGGGACCATCAACCCAGGGTTGTGTTCACACACACACATACACCCATACACAAACATATACACACAAACAAATACACACATTCAAATGGACTTTTAAATTTAATTTACTGTTAATTTAATGTTTTTTTGCAATGATTTATATAGGATTTTGTGTACATATACTGTGTAATATATTATACTGTGTGTAAATACACGTTCAGAGTTTTGAACATGTGTGTGTTTGTCTTTTCTTTCGGAAAAACAGTGAGAGCTTTACATGTGTTTTATAAGCTACTTGTCATCTAAGACATAGTCGGCAACCAGGCCTTCTGATCAGACTCTAATCTCCCATGGTGATTCTGACAACACCAATTCATAACCCAGGATTGATTTTTAAAGAGAACACATTGAGCTGGAGCCATTCAGAGCATGTCGTGTTGTGGTTAGCATAATGGAGTTTATATATAGCCAGACTAAAACAACAATAACGCAGGGTAATCAGACAGACACGATCACTCTGAATGGGTAAACTGGATGTAATGTGTTGTGTGACTGACTGAGGCTGTGAAACAGGTGCACACACATAGGTTAACACACACAGAAAATCACACACACACACACACCAAACACAGTCTTCATTATGTAGGAGTTGTGGTTTTGTTAAAGACCTGTTTGTTTGCTGTTTTGTGGAAGATGTGCTTCATTATGTGGCTTCAATTACTGGTTATTTTGAAGAGTGCATGTGTGTGGGTGCGTTACAATCCTGTTTCCTGTTGTATTATCACCTTTTCTTAGGATCAAAAATTCAGTCCAGATAATACATGAGTATTAAAGCATAAAATATAGTCCTCCGAGTAACATTATCAGTCCCTTAACTGAAGCGTCACCATACTTTTACCCACCTATATGGATAAAGAAAGATGGAGTCAATGGTTATGGTCTTAAGAGCAATTGATGGCTTTTATGACTGTATGAAAATGCAGTGATGTGTTCCTGAGGGATGTCTCAGTGCGGGCCTTTACGGGGGTAAAAGGGGGCAGAAGGTAAAAAAAAAAAAATGTACAGGGAGTGATGAAGAACGGTAATTGAGTTAAAAACAGAAACCAGTAGAAAAAGCAACAGGCTCAATTTAAGTCGTAACATTCATAATCAGTCTCTTCCCCCCTCATGTGTTTGTAAGTTTGTGTGTGTCTCCCAAGCCCCAGGGACCCTGAGTACACTTCTTTCACTGTTAGTCACTTTTACACTCACAAATAAATCTCTCTCTCGCTCCCACCTCCTCTCTCTTACTCAGTTCTTCTTTGCTCCCTTGTGAGCTTTTCTTTCTTGATCTCCTTCGCACTTTTCCTTCTATTCTCTCTATCCATCCATCCCTCTCTTTCCCCTTCCCCATTCCCTTTTCACTTTCCTTCCACTCCTTCTCTTTTTTCTTTGTTCCTCTGTAATAGTCTGTCAATCTCTCTCTTCTTCTCTCTCTTCTTCTCTCTATTCTTCTCTCTCTTTTTCTCTCTCTTCTTCTCTCTCTTCTTCATTCTCTTCCTGCTTCTTGCCTCGGGGGCGATCTATCCAATCGGGCAGGGAGAGGTTAACCTCCTAGCAGCAGTATTGACTTCTGGGTAATTAGGCCTAAGTGGTGACTGGTGGAGGCAGAATGGCAGTAACAGATTATCTGTGCTGGGTAGATGTATGCAGACCAATCAATACGGCTCCATTTGTGGAAATAGAGCAATTTGGGCAGAAATCTCTCCCGCCGCCATAGCCTCACCCCGCCAGCTCACCCAGAGCAACACCAGCAACCCTCCACTCACCCAACGCAGGGAAGATCAACTGCCAGCTTCCTGTCAAACTTTGTATTTTCTCCTTTCTATCGTTTGGAGAGACTTGTCTAGCTGTGTCTCTCAATGTTTGGCCAAATCCCAGCATGTTCTGTTCTTGTCCTCTCTTCCTCATTCTTCTCTCCCTGGACAATCTCTCCGCTTTGGTGTGGGTATTTTATATGGCTGATTCTTTTAACATGCATACCTGTGTGTGTGTTTTTTTGGGCGTGTGTCTATTGGTCTGCTGACCTGACCCCAGTGGTTTGTGGTATAATCACAGATTCCATTATCTCCACAGTGGCGTCTACTCTGCAGCTGATGTCACCCTATAGAACACTACATGGCCCCTCTGGGAACCACTGTGTGTGTGTGTGTGTGTGTGTGTGTGTGTGTGTGTGTGTGTGTGTGAGTGTGTGTGTGTGTGTGTGTGTGTGTGTGTGTGTGTGTGTGTGTGTGTGTGTGTGTGTGAGTGAGTGTGTGTGTGTGTGAGTGTGTGTGTGTGATCAGTGGCTGACCTCTCTAAGTGATGAGCTGAAGGGGAATGAGTTGTCTCTGTCCACAGGGACTCGTAAGGGTTTTAAACAATAGGAATAATCAACTAATACACACACATATACTTTTTTTTCTCTCTCTCTCTCTCTCTCTCTCTCTCTCTCTCTCTCTCTCTCTCTCTCTCTCTCTCTCTCTCTCTCTCTCTCTCTCTCTCTCTCTCTCTCTCTCTCTCTCTCATATTCAGTCAGCTACCTGATGGTGCCTTTTGCATATACCTGTATAAACTATAAGCGAATTGGTTGACTTAAGTTACCCAATATGTATGTCTGTGCGTGTGCATGTGTGCGCGTTCATGTCCATTAGCAGGTGTGCAGAAAACAGATTACCAGACACTGAAACCTATCACATTCTCACGTTCCCATGTTTTCCCATTCTCACCAGAGGAACACGATATTGTGCTGAGTAACAACACAGCTATTTAAGTAGGTTAGCAGGAATATGATAGGACCCATCATCATCACTGGGGCCATGTATAGGAATGAATGATGAAGGTCCTTTCTCTGTTCTTCCCCACCTGCACTCTTCTCCTCCATTCTTTCTCCTTTTCTCCTTTCTGTTCTCCTTCTGCTCTCTCCTTTTCTCTCCCATCATCTCTTTTCTCCTCCTTCTGCATTCTTCTTCTCTATCCTGCTCTCCTTATCTCTCTTCTACCTTTCGTTCCATCTATCTCTATCCTGCTCTCCCCTTCTCTCTTCTTCCTCTTTCCTCCTCTCTCCTTTCCTCTCTTCCTCTCCTCTGTCCATCTAATGAATGTCTGCTTTTTCTTCTGAGTGTTCTTTCCATCCCACATCACCCCGACAACCAGCCTCTAATCCAATCAGAGGAGAGTCACTCAGTCACCCAGAGTTTAGAAGGGTGCTATGAATCTGGGGGGTGGAGGAGGAGATGGGAGAGGGAGCGGACCGGGACAGTGCCCACACACACAAGCACCTCCTTATCCTTCTCCCTCTATCCTTCTTGATCTCTCATAAACAGATTATAGATCATCACAAATGCACAAACATTTAGACATGTTCAGGAGTGCAGGAAGTGGTTACATCATGGAACAGAAGCATATCATGTACTGTACGTACATGCACCACCACAAATACCCCTGACCCCCCTCCATCATTCAGGGTTTGGGGTGGCCCCAACCACCCTTGTCTCTCTGTCTGACTGGGAGGTTTGAGGCAATAAAACTGTCGTAGAAGACAGAGTTGTTCGAAACTTAATTACTGAGAGGGCTGTTCTGTCTGGGGACAAGCTGTAGCAGGATGGTGAGGGACAAGGTTATAGTCTGGTCAAAGAAAGGATGAGGATAAGGGAGTCAGGTGGCTGAGCGGTGAGGGAGTCGGGCTAGTAATCCGAAGGTTGCTAGTTCCCGGCCGTGCCAAATGACGTTGTGTCCTTGGGCAAGGCACTTCACCCTACTTGCCTCGGGGGGGAATGTCCCTGTACTTACTGTAAGTCGCTCTGGATAAGAGCGTCTGCTAAATAACTAAATGTAACTAAATGTAATAAGAGCGTCTGCTAAATTACTAAATGTAAATAGTCTGGTCAAAGAAAGGATGAGGGAAGCAAGGATGAGGGTGAGATTGATGCAGAGGTAGAGAGTTAGGGAGAGAGTGAGTGGAGCCCAGACAAAGGCCTCCTACAGCAACATAACTAGCATGATGAGCGGACATTGAAGACTTTAACGAAGATGATGTTCTGGCGTTTGGCTAATCTTAGCGGGTCCTTTGAAAGTGCCGTTTCAGCAGGACCCCATTCAGCTGCCCTGGACATTGCTCGTTTCGCTCTGCTGTTTCTGCAAGCTAGCCTTTCTTCTGTCCAACGGCACTTAAACACTATCATCCTCGCCCACCTATCCTTTCACCATGACACTACGCTTCTTTCTCTACTCTACCTCTTTTCTCTCTCTTTTCCCTCATCCCTCTTTCTCTCCCTTTCTTCAACTTTCTCTTCCTCTCAGTCTGTCACACTCTTCCCTCTAATTAAAATTCTTACTTATCTTTTCTGGTATTTCGTCTCTGCTCTGCTTACAGTAATATCCTCTCGGAGATAGATAATGATAAAGATGATGGAGACTGTTATGAAGATGATGCTGGTGGAGATAGTAAGGATGTCTTCTGTAATAGCAGGCTGTCTCCATCAATAATGTGTCTGAGAATGTCTCAATGTCTTTATTGAACACAAGACTAACCACCAATGGGCCACAACAGGCTCTTCTGAAGAGAGGGGGGGGAGAGAGAGAGAGTTGAATGAGGGATGAATATGACTAGTAAAGGAGAAAGGGGTGTAATGGAGGGGAAGGTAAGAGGAGAGATAAAAAATGTGCCATGAAAGGAGAGAGGAGAGATGAAGAAGAGAGAGGGGGGTTTAACCGATCGATGGCTAACAGCAAATTAAGTAATAGCAGTTTTTGTGTCGATGCATATTACTGCATGCTTAACAGCAGCTGGCCCAGAACATTCAGGCACCATCGTGTTAGATCGATGGAAGACAGAGAGAGCAAGAAAGAGAGAGAGAAATAATGAATGAAAGATGATGTCTTGGACAGTGTAATTGACTATCATAACGGTAGAAGAGAAAACCATGTATAGTTCCCTTTCAGTGTAGAGGCGTGTGTGTGAAAATTAACTGATGTATACAGAGTTTAAAAACTAGACAGCCATAACTGTGATTTTTTCTGTGAGTCACAAGACATGGTCAAAACATGTTTTATAATAGATTATTATTTGTTTCATGAAGGATGTGCAGCTGGTTTAGGAAAGGCAAACTGATTGACACATGGCTGGTCTATGAGCGAGAGAGATGACCTCTGACCCTTTGACACCCTCTTTCCTACTAGCTGACCACTGTCTGTGATTAACAACTTGTGCCGTGTGTATGTGTGTGTAAGTGTGTGTGTCATAGGCGGAAATCCCGGGGGGGACAGGGGGGACACAACCCCCCCATCCTGGGAAAAATACGATTTTTCCCCCCAATAAATCACTGTAAACATAAATATGTCATTTAAATAATATTAATTATACGCAATGAAAGCGCTTAGCTGATTATGGACACACTGGCGCTTTTTTTTTTTTTTTTTACTGTGCTATGTGTTACAGCAGTAATGTTGGTGTCCCCCTCAGGAATTGCTCTTGAGAAAATGTCATATAATTGTCCCCCCCCCCCCAAAGTTGATAGCAGATTTTCGCCACTGGTGTGTGTGTTTGGATTCTAATCTTCATCACAAAATATAGTAAGTGAATAGGATGATGAGGGTATGCTCTATGCGATTTGAACATAATGTTTAGGGTTGAGATCTGTCTGTGAGAGCCTGTTGGTTCAAATCTCTGCAAATAGTTAAATAATAGAGTTTTTAAAATGAGTTACATGCTGGTCCAATTCAATAATTTTTTCAGCGAAATTGGTTTACAAGCTTGTAAAGCTTGTTGGCTTTGAACGTTATGATCCACCCATCCCATTTTAAATTCGCCATAATTGGACTTCTCGCTTATGGATCTCAATTAGAGGGGGGGCGAAGCTTAATGAAATAGTCCGTGTGGGGCGCGAGGTTACAGCTGTGGCCCTGTATGTAGGCAGGCAGCGTATGAGGGACCCTGCCAGTCGCGAGAGAGGAACGTGTGGGAAGAAAGATCAATAACAGAGCGCGTGGGGTCCACTTTCCACTCTAGTCTCTGGAGGGCTGCCTGCGCAAGTCCTTCCTCTTTTCCCCAGTCATTAAAGCAACGAGCGCGGTGGAGAGAGAGCGTCTCCAGCATAGTCACAAGAGTTTATTCTTTGCGCACACAATTATATCGTTCTTGAAGAAACCATGACAACCACAGAAGCGGGAGAGTGAGTTCATAGTCGACGTTAGCAGGTTAGTAGACTGGGATACGCCGATCTAAGGAAGAGTTATTTAATGCCGGCTGAAAAGTTATTTTTAAACTCAAGAATGACATCTCCGAAGACGCGCGCAGAACAGAACATCCTGACATATCTGTGGGGAGTATTGGTGATAGCCTCGAGCTGCCACGGCGCGCGAGTTGTAAGTGGTAAGTTTTTTTTCTTTAGATTTTCAAAAGACTGGACGTTGTTTTGATATAGGTTGGCACATTACCTTCAGAAGATTATTCACGGGGTTGCTTTAAGAAATCGACTAAATACATTTTATTATCCAGGCAGCATGGTTTTAGTGCGAAAACAACCACGATATTAGCATACGGTTAAATTCAGAAGCCACAATTTTGGCTCTGGATGTCTGTTTGTGCCAGTATGTGTGTATTAGTTTTTTTTTATTATTGGTTTTACTGTAATGACTAGCGGTTATTGTGGTTGTAAAATAGAGTGTACATACTATTTACCGTTTCTGAGAGAGAGCGAGAGAGAGAGAGAGAGGGGGGGGGGGGGGAGGAGAGGAGGAAGATCGCATAGCACTGACGGTGGATGCTTGAGTTTGGAGAACATTGGTGATGTATCCAAATCAAGTTTGCTTCATCTGTCATCCTAGGAAGGAGTGGAAGGAGTAACTGGAAAAACGAAGGAAAGAGATTGACTGATGAGTCAGGGGGAGGTATAGAAAAGGAGATAACTAACAGCAAGAGAAAATAAAAATACATGGATGAATGACGTTCCTTGTCAGAAGAGGACAGGATGTAGGGGGAGTGAGGAGACGGTGGAGAGAACGAGAGAAAAGAAAGCAGAAAGCAGATAAGAGAGAAAGAGGGAGAGAGAGAGGGAGGGAGGGAGGGGACCACTGGGATGAAAAACTGTGTTTTCTTTTGAGGAATCACAGGAAGAGGAGAAAGGATGAAAGGAGGGAGAGAAAGAGGGAGAGGGAGAAGAGATCAGAGGGGGATATGGAGGAAGGTGAAAGTGCTGAGTGTGTGTGTAGTCTGTGATACTGGCTGCATTACAGGAGAACCAAAGTGATGATGGTGCAGAACAGACACAGTCCAGCCAATCATTTAAAGTACCTTTGGTTCTGGCCTAATGTTATTATTAAAGCCCCTTTAACTGGTCATGTATTAATCACTGGTGTTATTCACTGAGAATCCCTGTCCACACACAGACACAGACAGAAACCTGGACACACACACAGACAGAAACCTGGACACACACACAGACACGCAGACACAGACACACACAGTAGAAACACACACACACCAACTAACAGGCACAAACATGGAAATGTAAATACTCATGTGAGGCAGCACCAATGAGAGACCACAGTAAATGCACACACATTCACACACACACACACACACACACACACACACACACACACACACACACACACACACACACACACACACACACACACACACACACACACACACACACACACACATACACACATGCACAAACACATACACACTGAATATTGCTTAATGGTTCTGGCCTCTCTAGTCTTTGTAGGTCACTCCCGAACATGGTCCAAATCTCCCACTTTACACAAATCTATAGAGACAGGTTTATGGGTGCTGCATAACGCTGGTGTGTGTGTGTGTGTGTGTGTGCGTGTGTGTGTGTGTGTGTGTGTAGTAAAAACAGTGTATGTACTGTAGATAGACAGAGACACCATATCCAATGGTGACTTCCCAGGTATAGACTATAATCATGTTTAACATCAACATGTTGATGTTACACACTAACATGAACTGAGGTTTGTGGTTGATTGTTCATGGTTGATTGTTCATGTTATATAGTATACATCCTTGGGCACTGGGCAGTAGTTCATCTGTTGGGTGAGGTGGTTCATATGTTCTATATGGTGGGTGGGGTAGTATTAAAAGTTTAACGGTAAATTGGACTGACGGAAAGGGAATGGGAAGACGATGACCACATCATCCTGGGAGGAAGCCAAGTCGTTAAGGGTGTGTCCCGCTGTCAGTCACAGTGACTGATCGACTGATCTGTACTGTTTCTGATGCTGTTGACGTTACAGGGGCATATTGATCAGTATTGTTTTCAGTAAACAAACTCAATGACTGTAGGATAATGTTATTGCTGGGTTACATCACTCTCTGAACTGTTGACTGACTGACTGACTGGTTGATGGACATATTGATCACATGCAGGTCTGATTGGCTGCATATTCAGTAGTCAGATGGATTTCCCTCTCACTGATTGGTTAATGAGAGGCTGGTCTAATGGCTGGATGAATTGATGGAGGGATGGATGAAGAAAAGGTAAACAAGCCAGATAGTATGAATGAGTAGAAGAATGAGATAAAGGTAGAGGTGGAAGACAATCAAACATCACATCAACTTGCTCTCCCCCCCCCTCCCCCCTCCCCCCCTCCCACCTCTCCCCCCCAGGTCAGACGGTGTGTGAGGGGGGGGCAGAGCAGCCCTGCTACAAGATCGCCTACTTCCGGGACGTGACGAGCCGTGTTGCATTCCTGGAGGCTCGGCAAGCGTGCGAGATGGATGGAGGATCACTGCTGAGCATCGAGAGCCTTGCAGAACAGAAACACATAGAGCACCTGCTGCAGGTGTGTGTGTTTGTGTGTGTGTGTGTGTGTGTGCGTGACAGCAAGAGAGACAGAAACAAGCACAGCTACACCTCCTCTTCTCCTCCTCTCTCCTCCAGGAGCTGTGTACCTCTTCTACAGGGGCCGGTAACAGCATAGAGGATGGTGACTTCTGGATTGGTCTGACGCGGGTGGATGGAGAGACCAACCAAGAACACAACGGCTTCACTTCCTGTCCAGACCTCTACCGCTGGACAGATGGAAGCGTCTCCCAGTTTAGGTACTAGTGTGTGTTTTTGTGTGATAAAGAACAATGGAAGAGAAGGAAATTCATTTTATGTGTATTTAAACAGATGATGTGACGTCCAGGTAGGACAATGTAGCTTATCATATCACCTGTGTGTGTTATGTTACACGTGCGCCAGGAACTGGTACTTTGATGAGCCGTCATGCGGCGGGGAGGCGTGTGTGGTCATGTACCACCAGCCCACGGCACTCCAGGGTCTGGGCGGAGCTTACCTGTTCCAATGGAACGATGACAGATGCAACATGAAGCACAACTTCATCTGCAAGTACGAGCCAGGTATGCCAGCACCTGTACACCTGACTAGTACTTCATAGTAGCAGACTACCTCTCCTCTCATCTCAACCTTCTCCTTATCCTCTCCTGTCCTGTGTTCTGTGCAGAGAGCCACCTGGTAAAGGAGCAGGGAGACCGGCCTGGGCTTCGTGACCCAGGTAAGGAGGTGTATCCCGGGGCTTTGCACAGCTACAGCAGCCTCTCTCTCTGGAGTGTACCATTCTGTCTTGCTACTGACGGTCAACAACAGTTACCCAGTATTACAACGATGTTTGTGTGTGTGTGTGTCGTAGAGATTTCCTCTGACCACACAGAGGGGGTGAAACAGCCGGTTCCCAGCGAAGACAACACCCCTCAGGTGGTTCTGGCCGGGCCCACAGGTGAGTCCGATGGGGGTAGACAGGGGAGACAAGTAGGGGAAAGGGGATAGGCTCTACAGGGTTCTGGTGATTGAGCGATGGGAGTTGTAGTTCTATATGTCATGTGTTTTCATCAGGTATGCTGCTGGTGTATGTGATCATTCCCACCATCCCACTCCTGCTCCTCATCCTGGTGGCAACTGGGACTTGCTGTTTCCAGATGTTCAGCAAGAGGTAGGAGGCTGTGTGTCACATAAAGATTATATTACAACGCCCCTTCTACAATTCATCACTCTCTGAACTCACCCACACTGCAATCCATCTCTGTTGGTTCTGACTGGCAACAGTAAGAGAGAGTTGGGCCTTTTTTAATGGCTAAGCAGTCATCCTGAAGCGGCCCAATTTGCTTTGAGAATATAGCTGATTCAGTCATATTGGCAGCCAGAGCACACAGAGGCCATGTTAGCACAAAGCTAATTTAAAATAATGGTTGTTGGACCTGTGTGTGTGTTTGTTCTGAGTGTGCCGGTGTGTTTATGTGGGTGTGTACAGCATGTGTGTGTGTGTGTTTGTGTCTGTTCTGGGGCTATGGAGGTCTCTGGGTCGATATCTGGACCCTACTATGGTATACTTACACCAGAGAAACTACTGAATCAAGCATTTCTATTATATTAAACTACTGTAACCATCTCTACACACATGCACACACACACACACACACACACACATGCAGAACTTACACACCCTCGTGTACACACAAACACACACCCATCAACACAAACTAACAAAACAAAATCAACTGCCACTCTAAGTGATAGCTTTTTAACATATTTCTGATGGCTTGGAGGCTGGGTTGGACCTTGTGTGTGGTTGTGTGTGTTAAAAACACATACTTTAAAAACACTCCCTGGACTGCATTCAAAGCATTCTGGGTGATTGCTGTTGACTCCTGGCCAAGCGAGGCATCATCGTTACACCAGTATTTATAACACTCTGACAGAATATGAATTAAGATGAGCTAGGAAAAGCCTAGGAAGAGCCTAGAAGGAGCATCACTTTTTATGTAAAATGTTTCTTCCTGTCTTCCATTTATTGTAGTCAACCTCGGACCAAAACAAGCGTGGACCAATCAACCCTATGGATCTCCAAGTCTGCCAAATCAGATAGCATAGAAGTATGAGGCAGAAGAGACATCACACCATATGAGACACCACAGAACACACCGAAAGATCATACTCATCAATTCTCTCCAATACTCTCCAATATTATCCCCTTCTCTTTCTATGTCTGTGTCTTCTTTTTCCTGCCTCTGCTCTTTATCAGTGTCTATGCGTGTCAGACCTAGCATGAGTTCTGTGTGTGTGTGTGTGTGGTTGGATAGTTAATAGTCACAGTTAATTGGCAGCAAGTAGAGCTGAGGTAATTAAGTTTTGATTAAGAGAGGGAGAGAGAGTGAGCAAGAAGAAGCTAACAGAGAGGCAAAGATGGAGGAGAGACAGATAGAGAGGGGCTTATTGGGGGACCCAGATAAACCAAGGCTTTTAACTGGTCCTCCTGAGAAACAGAACCAGGTCAGAACCACTTAACTCCAACACCTGGGGGCAGGTTTACTACTAATGAACTGCACACTCTGGGGAGACATGGGGGAGTGGAAAGGAGAAGAACATTTTAGATTAAATAGAGAAATAAAAATAGATAAAAAATAAGGGGTTGAGTGAAGGGGATATGAAGAGAAAGAAAAGCAAAGAAGAGAGAGAGAGGATGCTATTGGATGAGATGAGTGCAGTATGTTTTTAAGGGAACCAGCATTTCCTGGCAACCCATCTGGTAGTTTCTACAGCCACTGTGTAGTACTGTATGTGCAGTGTGGTGCATGTTAGTGTGGTCTGCTAGTTCACCTTGGTCTCTGCTTTGTGATGTCGTTTACAGTGTGTTGCATAAATATGAAAGAGGTTACCAACATGCATAACCCTGGCATCTACAGTTTATATTCCTGTCATTATTGTTTTATTTGTTATGGAATATTTAACTTACTGTACTGTACATGGGTTGCCACAGCAGCTGGATTTAAATCAGTTGAAGGTATTTGTAAAAGTTGGTACATAAATGTGTGTATGTGTCAGATCGAGGCTGTTCTATCAAGCAGGTACAAAGGCTGTGTAGTGCTTGAGACAGGGTGAGACTTACAGTGTAGTGTGTGTGTGTGTGTGTGTGTGTGTGTGTGTGTGTGTGTGTATGAGGAGAGGAGATGTTTGTTTTTGTAACTGTTGTGATCTAAAGCCAATTTCCTTCTAGCATGTGTTCAGACAGGCAGACCTGTGAGACTGTGAAATTAGCATAACAGATGGTTCTGTTATGACTTGTTTTGTGAGCACTCAATAAATAACTTAATGTGATTTTGGGTCGAACTGTTAAATTTATTATGTGGCCCCACGAGGGGGGCGGGGGTGGGAGTGGGGGTGGGGACAGGCTCTGGTAATTAGTGATATGAGTAATTAATGGTTTTGAAGCTCACAGCTTCTACATCTGAGTCTCTCATTTAATTAGACACACACACACACAATTTTACATACTCACTTTCTCTCTCTCTCTCTCTGTTTAAATAAGCGTTTAAATACGTTTTTAACGATAAACAATATTAAAGTACAGCTCTCTTCTTGATCAGACAACCAAAATCTTAAATGAGTCTGTCTGAAGTCTCTGAGCTGGGTTGTTTGTAGACAGATGAAATAGCTGAACACACCAAGGGTCCTGACGTCTGGAGTTTGTGAATAGACCGTGCAGCAAACAGGGAGGCTCGCTGATGAATCACTTAGCAGCTCGGGAAGATCTGCATAGATTTATATAACTACTGAAACATGAAGAGACAGGAAGTGAAGAAGAGTGGGAGAGAGACATAGAGAGGAGGGGGGGAGGGGGGATAGAGGGATTGAAAGGCTTGGCGTGTAGATTTATGGACAGGAAAGGGTTGGGATGGGGGTGGGAGGGTGGGGTTGGGTAAATAGACACAATACAAAGTGATAGAGGGGGAAAGAGATAAATAGAGAGAGAGAGAGAGAGAGAGAGAGAGAGAGAGAGAGAGAGAGAGAGAGACAGTGTCAGGTTCACGGCGAAATAGTGATGCATCAGCTGTCAGAACCAATTAATTCTTCGTCATCGTCTTCATCACCATGTTATTCACCATCGTCTTCATCCTGTCCATCCTCCTCAGCCCCTTCTCCCTGCGGCTCCAGCAGTGTGTGTGTGTGTGTGTGTGTGTGGGGGGGGGGGTGCAAGATGGTGCTTTCTCAGGGCTCTTCCTCCCTGGCTGGGCCAGTCTGCGTCTCAGAGAGCAGGCGAGAGAACAACGCCCCCCTCAGGTGGAGGGTGGTAGGGGAGTCAAACTCTACAACACGGCCCTCCTGCAACACCAGCACCCTGTATGTGGGTGTGGAGGACGACATGTTGTTAGGTCAAGCAATCAATCGCTAATTAATCAATCAAATCATCTGTCTGTCTGTCTGTCCATCGGTCCACCAACATATATACATATCCCCAGACAGAACCTTGCAGTGGAACCCTCCTCACCTGTCTGTGTGCATGGCGTTCCAGGGGTTCCGTGTGAGGGTGAGAACAGTGCAGTTGGAGAACTCTGTGTGGAGCAGGTTCTGTAGCAGCCTGTCTGTGGGTGAGTCTGTTGGGGGAACCGGTTCCTCGTAGACCAGAACTGCAGAACCTCGCAGTAAAGCTCTGGCCACACACAAGAGCCTCCTCTCACTGGAGCTAGGGAGAGGGAGAGGGATAGGGGAAGGGAGAGGGGGAGGAAGAGGAGGGGGAGGGAGAGAGGAAGGGAGAGGAGGGGGAGGAAGAGGAGGAAAGGATAAGAGGGAAAAGGGATGTGGTTCAGATGATGTAGACATCAGGGAAACCTCCACCCTCCTCCTCTAACACACACCCTCTCTCCTCTTCCTGCTCAGGCTTGCACACACACCCTTACCTTAAGCCTGCCCCTCCGTGGATTAGAGGGTGGAGCAGTTGTCTTGGCAGCCTGCTCACCCTCTCCTTCAGGTGGCATTTCTCCAGAGCGTGCCACACCTGGGCATCACCATGGCAACCCCATGGGTCCAAGTTGGAGCGCAGGGAGCCCGAGAACAGAACAGGAGACTAAAAAGGAGGAGATGAAAAAGGAGGAGGAGGAGAAGGAGGAGTAGGAACAGGAGGAGCGAAAGGAAGAAGTGGTAAGCTTGGTTCACTGAACATGATGAGATCTGACGAAGTGTGAACAGGTTCGCCCAGATGTCCCTCCCACCTGAGGGATGACGGCCAATCGGCTACGGAGGTCATGAAGTCCCAAACTTGCTAGGTCCACTCCGTCTATCGTGACCACACCCTCTCTGCCCTCAACCAATCGGAACAGAGAAGTGGTGATGGCTTCAAGGTCGGTTGCAGATTTGCTGACCACACCCACCTAAGGATGAAAACAGGAATCAATCAGGAAACAGGACTCAAGCACACAAAAACACACACGCACGTACAATGACAAAAACATCCACTGACAAAAACACATACGCAGGCAGACACACACACCTTCTCCTTGGGCCTAGTGCAGAAGGAGAGTCTGGCACACGAGGGGTTCATCTCCGTCTCGTAGTTCCGGAGCTCCAGCACTCCCTCCTCTGGCCAGGTAGGGGGCGTTCCACAGGACACTGACCAGGACGACTGAGAGACAGGGAGAGGGGGAGAGAGAAAATGTGGGAGGGAGAGTGAAATTGATATCTGTATTGCATATGTGTATATGTTTGTTCACCTCTCTCTACATTTGTGTGTGAGTGTGTGTGGGGTCACTACTCTCTCCGTGTGTGTTTGTGTCCACCTCTCTCTCGGTGTTTGGGTGCTCCACCAAACTCTGCAGGACCCCAGCACTCCTCTCTACCTCACAAGACGACCGAACCAACACAGGAAGGATCCCTCTCAGCTGGAATCATCATCACCATCATCATCACCATCATCTTCATTACAATCATCATGAGCAACAATCTCTAGTGTGTGTGTGTGTGTGTATGTGTATGTGTATGTGTATGAGTGAAAGCATGTGTGAGAGAGTGTGTGTGTGTGTGTACTCACACTCAGAGCGTAGGTAAGGCACAGGCCCACAGTGGAGGGGTCTAGTTCAGAGTCTAGCAGAGCCAAAGACACCAGGAGCAACACCACACCTACATACACATCTAGCCACACAGCCAGCCACCTACACACACACAGACACACACACAGACACGCAAGCACACACACACATACGCACACACACATACGCATACAGGAACAAACATGCACAGGTAGGGAAGTTGTCAATGAAGGTATTCCCAGTGTGTGTGTGTACGTACGTGCGTGTGTGTGTGTATGTTATCTCACCTGTCTAAAAGGATGCTGTTGTATCGACACAACAGGTGCTCATCAAGAACACCATGGAAGCGGGAAAGATCGCTTCCATAGTCACAGTGGTCTGTAGTGGCAGTGACATCATCACAGTGCGACTCAGAAAAGAGGGTGGAGAGAAAGGTGGTGGAGTCTGCAGCCATTTGCTTGACCTGACTGGAGGCTCGCTGGTAATAAGACTGAGACCCAACAGAGAAGCAAACATATTAGATCAATACTCCCTCTGGTGGCAGAATAGCAGAATGCACATTTTCAGTGAAGCACCACACTCCTGTTCGACTCTGTAATGCAAAAACAAGTGCTTACCTGTAGAGTGAGGAAGAGGAGGGTGAGGGCGGGAACAGCTATGCTGAACATCATGGAGTTGTAGCCTATCAGGAGTGCTATAACACATACCTGCAGCCAACCAAAGAGCCAGGAGTGCAAGAGGGCGGGGAATGCCTCCTCAATCATATATAAGGACTACAGAGAGAACATGAGGCTTAATATCACTAAATGTTTCGAAAAAGAACAATAGAACAAACCAAAAAATTTCAACCAATGACTCGTCTAGAGGTAATGTGTTCGGAACTCTGACCTGTGATAAGTTCCGGAGCACCCAGGAAGTAGGCGTGGTCTTGAAGAAGCTGAGGGGAAGACTGAGTTTGGAGGTGAGCAGGTTGTCATGGAGACGAGACGATGCTCTGACAGAACCCTGATTCATAGCCAACGCTACGCAACACACTGACACACCTTGACACACACACCCACATAAGTCAGCAACACACACAGACAGAAACATGATAGACAGACAGCAAAGGCCACAAAATAGGAGGAAGACAGACAGGAAGACTGTGCACTACGAGCATCATGTTGGGCAAACGCAAACACACACAAGGCCTACCCTGCAGCATCCCCAGCAGGGCGTAGAGAGACAGACGAGAGTTCCTCAGGTCTCTCCACTCCTCCAGGCCCTGCACCTCCTTGGCCTCTGCCGTCCACAGCGCCAACACGCCAGCCTGACACACACACCACACACATACACACACCTGGGCCAGTACCACTAGCCCTGCCCAGCCCCAGCCACACACACACAGGTACCGCCTCACACACGTCACCTGACCAGGGGAGAGTAAGACATGCGTTAACACACAGATGGACAAAGACTCTCACACACACACACAGACACACACTCACTCTCAGAGCTGCAATGGACTCACTGTGTTTGGGGGTGGCGCTGAGGTCACCTCTGTGTTCAGTGGGCCCTTCAGGGCCTGGCTGTCATCACTACAGAGAGGGTGGCGGAGAAGAAAAAGCAAGAGAGAGGTTGAGGGACAGACAGGTTTTATGGAACCTGTGCGTGTGTATGTAAACACACACACACTCCCATAAAACCTGAAAAGTTAAGTCTACTCAAACGGTTTGATGAAATGAATTGCCTAAAGCCATTTGAGTTGAAGAACTGCATCAATTGTGTGAACTACACCTCAATTAATCCAGTTCTTCAAGTCAAATGGCTCTGGACAATTCATTTCATCACACCTTTTGAGTTCACTTAATTTTTGATGTTTACAGTGCAGTGTATGAACAGATCAGTGCAATGTAGCCCGATGTAGCACTAATATTCTATCAGGGGGATTAGAGGGCATTGTTATTCTGCCTCATGACACATACCGGTATGACAGATCTTTAAGTACACAAGTCTTCGTGATCCAGTTCGCTGAGAGAACGTGGTCTTCTGTACATATAACAAATATCAACAACATTAAGACACAGTCACATGTGCACACACGTTTATACCTAGTAAACTATAAAGGTGTACCTGAGTAACCTCTACAGCTGACTTCCTGGGAACACAGGAAGATGTTCAGAAAATGCAGGGAATTCCATGCCTGTCAATAAAAGATTATAAAGATGACAGTACATTACCGATGTGCGGATGTGTCTGTCTTCCCTGTGTGCACGTGTGTTACTTCTGTGTGCATGTTGTCTGTTTGATGTGTGTGTGTTAGTGTCAGAGTGTGTGCGTGCGTGTGAGCACTGCGTTTCCTGTGTGTGTGTGTGTGTCACCTGTGTGAACCTCAGAGGGAGGGAAGGCAGCAGGCGGACAGGTGCGTGCAGAAGTGGAAACACACACATACATGTGAAGACCTGCGAGGCCGTCAGAACATTCCCATCATCCACCAGGACATAGGATCCGAAGCTACACACACACACCTGTGGATGAGGGGACGAGGAAAACACAGAGATCACACACATGCACACAAAACCTAAACTCCCTGTCAGGCCTAAATTGCCACTCTCAAAGCAGTCCCCCACTCCTAACCCATGGCCCTAATCTGTCATCTGGTCAGATTATAGGTTGTAATCTCCCCTGTTTTAATGCCCTGCTGTCAGGTTCTGTGATGTTTGTCCTTCTGGGACTCAGGTAGAGTAACATGCTGCATAGAACATGACGCACCAAACACTCACACGAGAAGCTGATTGGATGCTGTTGAGTTGGCAGAGTTATATGGCAGATAACAGACTATAATCCTGCATGAGGAAAGGGCTACGCTAACCTGAATAATATCTAGTATCACGGGATGTAGCACAGAAGGGATGCATCAGGGTTACTGCTGGACCAATCAGAATGCTCATACCAGAAAAGGCACACAGACACGATCCAATAGAGAGAAGGCTGTCAGGTATCCCAGAATCCTTAATGTTTCAAGCTCTTTCTCTCTGGTCACGCCCACTCTGCAATGAAACCACTCCTCCAAGACCAAAAGCTTCACCGTCTATATGAGAGAGAGATGAAGAAGATAAGAGAGACAGACAGTCAACGGGTGACAAGGAGGAGCTAGAGTTGGTAGTGTGTGTAGAACGTGACATCATCAAGAAGACTGGAGCAGAAGCGTTCAGTGAGAGAAACATACCCTGATTCCATTCAACATCTCCCGTAGAATATGTTCTCTCTCTGCTCTCACTCTCTGCTGGTCTTTCTGAGGGGTACCAGAAAGTGTTACACACACAACCACACAGAGGCACATGTTCTGACACACACACACTCCCTGACCTGTATGGCCGAGGCTCTGTGTTGTACAGTGGAGGCGAGGGGGACCAGGAGGAGAAGCACCGTCAGGCCTGCCAGAGCAGAGGGGCCCAGCTCCCTCCACAGCAGACACACACACAGCGCCCCCTGTAGCACGGAGGAGAACAACACAGGCAGGGACAACACGGACAGTGCTGCTACCTGCTCAGCATCCCCCAGAAGAGAGGAGATTGCAGGGGAGGACTGAGATAGGGCCTGGGGGAGGAACAGGAAGGGGAGAAGGGGGAGGAGGAAGAAGAAAAGAGTCAGAGATAGAGGTGGAGGGAAACCAAAACAAACTATAAATAGACAGCCATGTCTAGAGAGAGAGAGAGAGAGAGAGAGAGAGAGAGAGAGAGAGAGAGAGAGAGAGAGAGAGAGAGAGAGAGAGAGAGAGAGAGAGAGAGAGAGAGAGAGAGAGGGGGGGGGGAGAGAGAGAGAGAGAGAGAGGGAGAGAGAGATCAGTTTACCTGTTTATACAGAGCAGCTGTCAGAGCAGTGTGAGCTCTGAGCTTGGTCATCTGACTGTGAGACTCACACACCTGTAGAACCAGGGTATGGCACACCACCACAGCCAATAACACTACAGCATACGTATGGCCTGACCAATCAAACGCTGGCTGGCTTTCACAGAAGAGGATTGTCCACCTGAGGAGACGAGAGGTGAGGGTGGAAGGATTCAGCCTAGTGTACGTGAGAAAGTGTGTGTGTGGGTTGCATTTACCTGAGGGCCTGAGAGGGTAAGAGGGCCAGCAGGTCGGAGGTCATCCTGAGCAGGGTCACTTGGACCAGTGACGGGCGAAGCCACACCCAAAGGTGTCGCAGCAGGGCGGGACCAACTAGGGTGGGCTTTTGTCCAATCAGAGCTTCCTCCTCCTCTCCACTTGACTCCTGGCTGCTCCTCTGCTTAGAGTTTTGCAGGGGGGCGAGAAAGAAAGGAGAGAGGGAGAGGGAGAGAGAGGGAGAGAGAGGGAGAGAGGAAGGGAGAGAGAGCTTGACATTGTCATGTTTATATCCCAGAAGGAGAAATGTACAAGATACACAAAAAGAAAACCTAGACATAGAGGGACAATTGTCATGTCGCCATGGTTACCTCTTTGCTCCGCCCATCGCCTCTCCAATGCTGCTCCAGTTCGGAGCACAGGCTTTTGGCGGAATCCTCATTGCCAGGACAACACAGGTCAGAAAGCTGTAATCTTCGCCTGTAACCAGCCGCCACCAGTCTGAGGAGATGGAGAGGAGAGGTGAGGAGAGGAGGGGAGGGGAGGGGAGGGGAGAAGAAGGGAGGGGAGGGGAGGGGAGAAGAGGGGAGAGGATAAGAGGGGAGGGGAGAGGAGAGGAGAGGAGAGGAGGAGAGGAGAGGAGGGGAGAGGAGAAGGGGGAGAGGAGAGGAGAAGAGAAGAGAAGAGAGGGGAGGGGAGGGGAGGGGAGGGGAGAGGAGAGGAGAAGAGGGGAGGGGAGGGGAGGGAGAGGAGAGGAGAGGAGAGGAGAGGAGAGGAGAGGAGAAGAGAGGAGAGGAGAAGAGAAGAGAGGAGGGGAGGGTAGAGGAGGGGAGGGAGGAGTGGAAGGGAGGGGAGGGGAGGGGAGCGGAGAGTAGCGGAGAGGAAGGGAGCGGAGAAGAGAGGAGAGGAGAGAGACTCATTGACAGAAACAGAATAATGTCTGAAATCAGAGTGGAGACAGGGATGAGCTCACCTGTTCACTGGCCAGTAAGATACCCGGTTAAAGAATGACGCCCCCCACTCCTTGGTTTGGCTTTGCTCAGGGTTCCACTGCGTGCGCTTTGGACACTTAAATGTCATTTCCCTAAAGAGGAGCCTAAATTATACGTTGCACTTTTCTCAAGTAAAGACAACTTTTTTCCAGTTTTGAAAGCGATTGCAGAATGGTACAAATATTTAAAACAACTTTTGGCTATTTATTTTCAATTTCAACTTTATAGACTGAAAGGGACAGAGATTTAACATAGACTCTATTGCGTCTACTACATGAAATAAGAAAGTCATAACTCTCACCTTTCGGTTGCCTGTGCTTCCGGATGGACCACGAGCGCAAAGGTGGAGAGAAGCAGTGGAACAATGGGTTGCGGGGGGGAGTGCGGAGAGGAGGTGGCTCTGGATCGACAGTCCTTGCACATCTGGACAAGCCAAGCTGCAGGAGAGTGCACGCGATATTTATCCTTTAAACCGCCAACAAGCGTTCATTTGAGGCCAGGCATGATATAACAAAATTACCCTGGAAATACAAATTTACGCAACGTGTTTTTCCTTCGTTTCCTTTGTGTCTTCATCCGTCGATCGTAATATCAGCGCCCTGAATGAGCGAGAAAAATATGCTGACCGCGTGGGCCAATGACATAGGCGCGCGCTCGGGGGCGTGTTTTGCTGTCAGAATTCTGACAAAGTGCTCCTCGAGGACTGGGTCAAGAGGGGGTCAGAGATGCAGACATAAAGGCAAGGCATCACAATTCGAAATTAAAGTTGACTTAAAAGTTGAAAAAAAAGGTTTTGTTTAGTCTAATTTACATTTATTAACTAATCCATTATTCCATTAATTTGAGTCAGGTAGGCTGTTACCATGTTAACATATTTTATCTCTTTATTAAAGTGAAGATTTCCCTGTTCTGGGCCCTGCCCCTAATGAGAGTCACATGTCTGACCTACAATCGGCTATACCTGGCTCGTTAGCTGCCCCAGACCATGGTGGCTTGCCAGTTTGTCAGTCTGCTGCCAAGGAAGGCCCCTGCCAACATACAGGAGGAAGAAAGGAAGAATAAAGAATAGCGTCCCGTGACAGCTGTTGCAGTCTTTACCCTGGCTTAATATTGTCTTTACCCTGGCTTAATATTGTCTTTACTCTGGCTTAATATTGTATTTTAAGATGATTAAATCCATGTAATTACAGGCCTACTTAAGTCCATAGACTTAAATGTGAATGAACGGTTCAACGTGAATGAATGATTCTAAAAGAACAAAGTCCGAAACAAATAATATGTTTTCTACTGGAGGCTTTGTTTATGAAATTGTGTAGTCAGTAAATTAATGATGTGTCATCTATAGCCTACTGACCAGAATTTGTTTGTGCTTGCGCTGGTGTGCGCTGAGCTTGGACGACTCTCCCTGCTAATCTTTTTAAGACAAAGATCAGATTCCAGCGCGGTGTCCAGATGTTTGCTAGGATCTGAAGATTATATAATGCGAAAACCAGGCTGGAACGCAGCCCAGCTTGACATAACCATCTGACCCTCTCAACCAAGAAGGTTGCATTACCCCAACTGAAGTCCGCTTCAAGAACCAACCCGTCCTCATACAGCGCTGGAGCAACATCGTCCGCATAACGATTTTACTAGCGTACTAAAAATATATTGCAATTACGAATGCATTCCGTTGACAAACTCATTTTTAAGACTTCTCAAAAAAAGGCCTAAATTTGACAAAGTTACTTTATGTGTTTTGGGAGCACTATCCCTTTAGTAATGGGTGGGACTTCATAATGTCCTTAGCAAATGGCGAAGGATAACAGAGGACGGGGGCGGGACTTGATTGTAAATAGCGAATTTTCTTCATATGTGGTGGTTGGATCAGAACCTCTGGGTTGGAGTAATCCGTTTGAATAACCAAGTATCTAGCTGCTGAACTTTGTACCTCCCTGTCATGGCAGGAGCTTTTAACTTACTTGCACCGTGGCGTTTTGTCAGGTTTGCCAGGTAAGTTTGACAACATTGCTAGCACTAGCTATCACAGACTAGCAACATGAAGGCTAATGCTCACCAATCATTTTAGATTAGCTAGTTTTAGCTCGCTTGTTGTCAACATTGTCATAATAATGTGCTTGGCGTTTGCTGTCGAGAGTCTGCTAATGGCCAAAGTTGCTAGTCTAGGCTAATTTGAGCTAGCATGCTGCAGTTCGCAATTGACAGGTCTGACAGGTCGTTCGCAATTGTGAGTAAATGAAGGTGATAGCTATGAAGGTGATAGCTATCAGTTGTGAGCTTGCTAATTATAAAGCACTGTCTTTTACACAAATAGTTTTCAATTTCTAGCCAAAAACATACAGACAACAGTTTCCTTTAATGTTACACAAAGCAACAACATAAACTTTATGAATTAGACCGCTACAGTAACGTAGCAAGCTAGCTCTAGCTAACGCTACAGTACTAATAACATCGACGGTGACCTTTGGTCTACATTCATTCTGACTGAGTGAGAAAGGCATTCGTTTATACATAAATACCTAGTAGCTAACCAGAGAAAAGTTTATGCAAAAGGCATTGGCATAGATGTGACAATCATGATATCAGCAGTAACCTTTTGTACAAATGAATCCAGACACTGTTTGGTCAGATTAACTGTCTGATATTCTACCAGTCCAGTCCAATTTAAATACCATATTTCATTAAACTATAGTTTTGTTGTACGTATTCACTAAGATTACACAGGCTTTGTAGTTTGCTGTTATGACCCAACCTAACTAATGTTAGTCTTCCATAGTACTGAAGTACCAGTGTCTATAGTACCTGTCTACCTGTTTCTGCAGGACTGTCCAGATCTCTCAGCTACCCAGGCTGAAGCTCCACACCACATCAGCCATGTCAGCCACAGTAGAACAGTTCAACCTGGCCAAGACCCAGCTGGGCACCCTGAAAGAGGACCCAGGGAACCAGGTCAAACTGCAGATCTACGCTCTCTTCAAACAGGTACTGTGACTGGTTTCTCAACGGGGTTGCGATTGTTTTCTCACCAATTGATCTATGTCGTCAGTTATTATTCAGAATGTTGATTCACTTTCCACAACCAACTGGTTATAAACATGCCCTCTCTCTTTTCCCCCCCATGTATTTCTCACTCCCTCGTCCTCGTCCGTTCTGCCCAGGCAACCCAGGGACCCTGTAACACCCCTAAACCAGGAATGTTAGACTTTGTTAACAAGGTCAAATGGGATGCCTGGAAGTCTTTAGGATCAATTTCAGCGGTAACTACAGTCCACACGCACACACACTCCCATGCTTTGATTAGCCAAACCAGCATTGTGTTATGGACATCCTCCTCTGCTCCAATCAGGAAGAAGCCAGGAAGCAGTACGTGGATCTGATTGGCTCGCTGGTGGCAGCCGAGGCCCCTGCCGAGGTTGCCGCACAGCCTGCTGGGAGCTCGGTGACCTACAACACGCTGCTTGTCTCCACCCAGGATGGCGTTACCACCATCCAACTCAACAGACCAGAGAAGAAGAACGCCATCACCGTAGAGGTAACGGCATGGCACAAGGCTGTATATGTGTACGAGTGTGTGTGTGTGTGTGTGTCTGTATGTGTGTGTGTGTCTGTATGTGTGCAACCAGCTATACTGCCCTCTGTTGCTCTTTTCAGATGTACAATGAGCAGATCAAGGCCCTGGAACAGGCAGGCAAAGATGATTCTGTCCTCACAGTCATCACAGGTAAAGCTCTAAAACCTCAACTACATCCCTCCCTCCTTCCCACACACAAACGCACTCGTCATGGCTCCTGGTTAACCCTTGCCCCTCCTCTGTGGTCCAGGAAGTGGAGACTACTTCTGCAGTGGTAACGACCTGTCCAACTTCACCAAAATCCCAGATGGAGGCATGGAGCAGATGGCTAAAGATGCTGGAGAACTGCTCAGGTGAGGTAGGGAGGAGGAGGGAGGCCAGCAGGGCTGGAGCCATGGATTTGACTTCATCAACTGATTCATGGACAATTGATGTATTTAAGTGTGGATGAACCCGTTTCAGACTAATTCAGACAGAGCTTAAAATGGCATGTGTGTCCCAGGTCATACGTGAAGGCCTACATTGACTTCCCCAAGCCCCTGATAGCTGTGATCAACGGACCGGCGGTAGGCGTGTCAGTCACGTTACTGGGGCTGTTCGATATCGTCTACGCCACGGAGAGGGTGAGACTCTTCCCTTTCCCTCCCACACTCTGACAGGAAGAAACCGTCCCACTGGCTAAGAACAGACCTTAGAATCACAGCCAATGACCATGACTCTTTATCTCTGACCCCCACCCCTCCCTATCCCAGGCCACCTTCCACACCCCGTTTAGCCAGCTGGGACAGAGTCCAGAGGGCTGCTCCTCCTACACCTTCCCCAAGATGATGGGAGTTGCCAAGGTAACACTTCAGTTCAGTACACCAATCATTTCATGAGGAATGTTGTTTTACATTCACGTGCAAATATTTGATGTTTTTCTCTCAAAACTGTGTGTCCAGGCCAGTGAAATGCTGCTATTCAATAAGAAGCTGTCAGCCCACCATGCTTGTGTCCAGGGCCTGGTCACTGAGGTGTTCCCTGACAGCAGCTTCAACAACGAGGTCTGGACCAGGATCAAGGCCTACGCCAAGCTGCCCAGAAACGTACGACACAAGCCCACAAACACACACGAACACACACAAACACACATGAACACACGCATATTTATTTCCTGTCCCCTGTTCCGCCCCTCCAGTCTCTGGCCCTGTCCAAGCAGCTGATTCGTCAGACGGAGAAGGAGAGACTCTACGACGTCAACAACCAGGAAGTGGAGCGTCTGGTGGAGCGGTGGCTGTCTGACGAGTGCATGCAGGCCATCATGAGCTTCTTCCAGACCAAGGCCAAGCTCTGAGAACCGGCCACACAGCCAGCCTAACGAACAACCAGCCTGCAAACAGCACATCAGCTGTCTAATTCAGACCTGGAGTGAATGTCAACAGTCTGTCCTCGATGTCGCTGGTCCTCTTTCCTTGATTCCTTCCTCTAAAAAGCCTTTTTACATAGTTATTTCTTTCTGGCCATGCAGTGAAGGAGATGGAAACTGAGGACACAAGGGAACGTGGATAGACTGTTGAGATGCATCCATGAATAAACAGTTTATCTATCCGTCCCATATGAATTCACCCACCTGCGACTCCCTTACTCCTACCCCCTAATCCCTACTTCCTACTTCCTGCTCCCTCCCGCCTACGGTAAATGACCACTAACATATCGCCTAACATATCGCAGGTTCCAATCAAGTGACTGGTCAAACTAATGCCTTTTTTTCTACTACATTTCTTAGATATCTTGTGAATGAATGTAGTATGAATACTTTCCAGCCGCACACATTATCTGTACCTGCTGTAGAACTGGAAAGAAACGGGGGATTTTGTTATCAGTTTTAACTGTTTGTTGATGTTTTCATAGGCTCTGTGAAATGTGTGTGTGACGTGCACATGTGCACAGTGCCTGAAGGGGAGTTGAGCAGAGGTGTGTTCAGTAAATTACAGATGAACAGTGCCTTCTCTTGACTGAGACGTAATCATGCTATGTTCTCCCTTCTAATCAGTGCCGATGCAGTAAATTAAATCATATTTTGAAGGCTCATTGGTGTCTCAAGTATTTCTGGTGGTGTCAGGATATTTTGGGGTTTACAATGGTGGGGCTGGAAATCTGTTAAGTTGTTGTTTCACCAAGCATCCAACAGAGGGAGCACAGCACCCATAAATCAGAACACACTGGTTATTAGATCAACAGTTGTGTTGGAGCTGTGAGTTTTGTTGGCAGCGAAGACTGAAGAGTGTGTGTGTGTCTGTCCTTGGAGAAGAGACTGCTCTATGCTGCTGTCTGTGAGGCTCATTATGGAGAATGTATTATCACTGGGAGACACCTGAGATCCACACACACACACACGGAGAAATGCATCATCACCAGCAGACACCCAGGCAGGAAATGACCTAATCACCATGCACCTGTGAGACCCCAGGTGGTCTTTACTCAGCCATCATCAAAGAAACAACTAGAAGTGACGTGCTCTTTCTTGACCAGAGGAAGCCTGTCTTAACATGGACCACCAACTCAATGACTTCTGCTTGTATGTCACCATGTTACATCTCAGACCAACCAGCCAGGAGCTGACTGTGTATCTAATCTAGGGGCATCAGTCTGTCTGTCCTGTCCTCCCCCCCACCCCCCCCCTCCCACAGCTGACGAAGACACATGCAAATGCTTCGTTTTTTGTCACACCAACCTGGCTGGTCTCACCTTTACCTGACCGATAACAGACACAGCTAAACCAGAATCTGCCTCGCACCCCTTCACCCCTACCCTGTAGATAACGAGCAGTTACATCATAATACATCATAACACCCCCACCTAACAACCCCCCTCGTTCAACCAAGGAAAACATTCATACTGATAAAACAGGCAGACATAAAGGTTAGGTTTGGCTGAGCATTCAAATTGATTCCTAATTCAAGTACACCCTGTGTATGTGGCAGTATTTGCCCAGGTCTGGTGGAATGGACAGAGGAATACATCACTCACAAACCAGGAAGTAGGTGCTGATTTGTTTATTCAAACTATTTGACACCTGAGCTACCCTATCTAGGAGAGATACAAGAGAAACCTCGGCTGGAAACAGTGTAATGTGGAATAATTGAAGTAATGCACAGACTTGCGCACTCGTGCAAACACACTCACTTTGTCAGACACACACACACACACATTCCCTAATACATTAGATAGGCCCACCCACCAGAGAAGCTGATAGGACAGGACACTCACATGCTGGGATGGAACCTGTGTAATGGTGATCTCATGAAACAATTAAATACTAGAAACCATCTCAGATTGTGGTGCTCTACAGGCCAAATTACCAGCCAATCAGTCAGCCAGCATGTCGGCCAACCAGTGAGTCAGCCAGCCAGAGAGTCAGTCAGCGTATCAGTCAGTCGGCTAGCCCCCCCAGCCAGTCCTTTAGTCAGTCAGGTTGGTGACACTAGGTAGTACCCCTGGTATAGGAGGAGGAGGTGAAGAGGGAGAGAGGAAGGGACTGGGATAGGAGGAGGAGGAGAAGAGGGAGAGAGGAGGAGGAGGTGAAGAGGGAGAGAGGAGGAGGAGGTGAAGAGGGAGAGAGGAAGAGACTGGGATAGGAGGAGGAGGAGAAGAGGGACAGAGAAAGGGACTGGGATAGGAGGAGGAGGAGAAGAAGGAGAGAGGAGGAGGAGGTGAACAGGGAGAGAGGAAGGGACTGGGATAGGAGGAGGAGGAGAAGAGGGAGAGAGGAAGAGGAGAAGAGGGAGAGAGGAAGGGACTGCATCAGACATCCCAGTGGGTCTTCTTTCTTCTTTTTTTTCTTTCCTTCTCTCTTTCTTACGCCCATCAATGGAAAGGACTGAAAGCAAAGTTATAAGAAGTGACAGAGAGAAAGGTAGGAGAAGGAGAGAGAGAGAGAGAGACAGGAAAGCACCCCGGAGAGAAAGGGAAGAAAAGAGGAAATGACTGTGTGAGAATCAGGGCGGGGGGACAGAGAGGGATGGACGAAAGAGGAGAGGGAGGGAGAGCCCTCCCAGGTGTTTGTGCAGTGCTGTGTTCTACCGAGAGTACACGTTGACAGATGGCAGGAAGACAGACAGCCAGCCATTACTTTCACACAACTTTATTTGTCAGTTTATGTGTGTCAAATGTTGAGTCGTATTTCTCTGAGCTGGCCTGATAGAACCAGACTGCATGGTCTGGTTCAGCTTTCCCTCTGCTCAGTTGTTCAGTCACCATGCATGTGTGAGCGCGCACACATGTGGAGCTTTCCATACACTTCCATAAAGTGTGATGTCAAAAGTATTTTCTTGTATAAGGACTCCCTGTTGTTGTGTCCGGCCGTATGTTAAACATGCTGCTATCTCCGAAGGGTGAAAACACCCATATGTCACCCTGCTATAGTCAGGAGAGGGATGCTCCTGGGTGTCCAGTTAAAGATACAGTCCATATCCTCTGTCCCCCCCAGGGGACAGAGGAGTCATAAATAACCTGTGTCTCCTAAGACTGCGACTGAGAATCTACAGCACAAACTAAGATGGAGAGGAGAGGAGAGAGGAGGGGAGATGAGAGGAAGGATGGCACTAGATGGGTCCCAGGACTCCTGGTAGACACGTCTCTCCTTCCTTCTCTCTCTCGCTCTCTCCCTCTCTCTTTGTCTCTCTCTTTCTCTCTCTCTATCCCACTGACCATGTGTTTTGTGCAAAGGCCTTGTGTAAATTTGTTTTCCTGTCAATCTGTCTCTCTCTTGCTTCTGAGTGTATGCTTAACAAGGTGTCTCTGAATGTTTGGGCATGGTAGAAAGAGAGAGAGAGGGGAGGGATAAAGGTTGTGTGTGTTTGACAGATCCCACATGTGATGTGACATTTATGAGCTGACAGCTGATGAGGGAAGCTGTTACTGCGCAAACACACACACACACACACACACAGATGCAGACACATTGTGGTCAGCAGAGGACATAGATGATTGATGAGAACCCTGAGGACTTAGAACTTAGACCTGGAAAAGCAAGAAAAGGGGAGCAGAAGGAGAAAGGAAGGAAGAGAGATGTGGGTGGAGAATACACGCCTCAGCAATAGGCAGGGGGGAGCAAGCGAATCTGGGCCAGAAGATTGCTTCCGATTCACATCACCCTCTGTGGTCTGAGTATGAACTCTTACCTTCAGGACGCAGGTACATGATGCCACGGGATGCCAAGAGAGGCATCACATCTTTTGTTCCAAGAGGTATTCAGCTGCTCAATCAAATCAGATAGTGTTTTTATCCCTTTTTTTTTATCCTTTTATCCTTTTTTATCCTTCTTGGCACTATGCACTATACAGTGTACTGGACCTGCTGACATTCTTGAGTTATTTCTTAAGTTATTTCTGTGATGCCTTCAGTTGTATTTTGTATTATTTTATTCTTGCATTTATTGTCTCGCTGTGCTTTATAATAATTATGTTATGTCCACTGTACTGTCCTGTCTGCAGTGTTGAATGTATCTGTTTTCAAGCTGTTGGTGCAAAACAAATTCCCCTCAGGGCAATACATTTACATTACATTAACATTTAGTCATTTAGCAGACGCTCTTATCCAGAGCGACTTACAGTAAGTACAGGGACATTCCCCCCGAGGCAAGTAGGGTGAAGTGCCTTGCCCAAGGACACAACATCATTTGGCAGAGCCGGGGATCGAACCAGCAACCTTCTGATTACTAGCCCGATTCCTTCACCGCTCAGCCACCTGACTCCGGGCAATTAAGGTTTCATTCATTCAAGAGGAGAGAAAAAAGGAAAGAAGAATGGTGATCAGTATTGGGGTACAAGAGACAGGTGAAGTACTGAGGGGGAGAGGAGAAGGAAAGGAGGAAAGAAAGCAGAGTCCCTGGATGATCCTGCCCAGAGCTGTGATGCTGTGTGCCAGTGATGCTGGCCTGGAGAGACTCGCTGTCTGACCCCTGAACCTGGGCCCAGGGGTGGAGCTTGGATGAGGAGGAAAAGTACCTACATGTTCACCTCTCATACGCACATGCAGCATGTTGACCTGGCATACATACAGCATGTACACTTATCATACACACAAACAGTACATATAATCTGTACACATACACCTCCCATACACTGTGACAAAAGTAGAGATACACTGGAAAGTTACAGAGAGGTGAGGAACTAGCAGGGTTGTTTAAGGACTGTGACCTCAGACAGACTGTGATGCACAGCACATGCACAGCCTGGCGGGTTCTGTCGTAAAAGAAACCTGACGATTCATCTCACTGCAATGAACTGGTGAACCTCAATTACTGTAAGCGTGTAGCGTTGACAAGAACATTCTCTTCCCTCTCTGTCTTCCTCCATCACTCTCTCCCTTTCTCCCCCCCCTCTCTCTCTGTCTCTCTCTCTCAGTCAGACGTGATTATAAGTTTCAACAGATTTTCTGGTTTTTAATTTTGTAGACTGTTCTGACCTCCTTGTTCAGAGTCCAACATTGGTCCACTGTCAGCTGGTTTGGTGCGTGGAATGTTTAAGAAAGCTGGGCTTGAGCTGAACATGTCGTCTTTCTCCAAACCCCCCGAGCCCCCACAGTCCTCTAACCTTCCCTCCGTCCCACCATCCCTTCATCCCCCCACACAGACGCACATTCAACTCCAGGAAGTATTGCACATTATTCTCACACACGCTGACTATTGGGATATTTCCATTTGTGTGTGCTTGTGTGCGTGTGTGTGATTAATTTTCTATCATCATAGCAGGAAACAGGCTGCCCAGAAAACAAACAGCCAGAACCATCGTCCTACTGTAGGTCTCACAGCACAGTCCCACACCCAGATCTGGCTTCTCCACCTTCAACCCTCTATGAACTAGTTATTTGCAGTTGTTATTGCTATTTTTGGTCGGCCTTGAAGGTACACAGTGAGCTTGTCTAATGACCTGAGCAACCGCTCCTACAGTAACTAACAGGCTTAATAGAATCAATTAAACCATTTGTGTGTGTGTAGGGTTGTGTGTGTATGTGCTTCTGTGTGTTTGTTTCTGTTTGTGCGTGCATGTGTGGGTGTACATGTTTGTGTGTGTGTTTATGGGCTTTTAATGTCTCATTCAGCAAATGTTTATTGGAACTAGAGTATTTGTGTTAGAGTTGCCAGCCCAACGCCTTTATCTGGTTCATAAAACAAGCCCACCCAACGTAGTCAGTGTTTCTGCTGATTCATCTCCTGCTGTAGGCCGTTGGGTGTTTACGGTGGCAACGGTTTGCATTCAAACCCCCACACACACACAAATGCAAACACACAACGCATACACACACACAGCCAGAGGGCAGGCCAGGACAGGAGTCTGTGAGGTCAGACTCTGACTCTGGAACTGAAGTGGTATTGCTGAGTGATCAGCATTGCGATGCTCCACAGGTGGTGAGGCCCACCTTCCTAACTAACATGCTGACCACTCCTTAAATGGGCATCATTAAACCAGGACGACACCTGCTTTGTGACGTCATCCTTTCATCCTCCACAGCAGTTCAACCGTCAGCACTGATTTCTGACTAAGCCATCTTTAATGGTGTGTGTGTGTGTGTGTGGTGAGCTGTTAGAAGGGCGTTCTTCATCAAGTCTTACTGTTTGATGTGTAGAACTCATCAAAGTAGGGATTAGAGAACATTCTGTGTTGTGGTTGAATGGGCGCTGACACAAACACACACTCAAACACACACACACGAGAAGCAGATGTGAGAATGATTGCGTCTGGGTGTGTGTGAGTGCTTGTCCTGGCATCCATGCGACCTGGTGTCCTGTACTGCATGGCTGGGTAGTGGAGAGAAAGGTTACATCCGACACAGTAGCCATTGTTCCCTCACCTTACACCTCGGGTCTCTTTCTAGAACCGTAACATTCTGTAGAGCACCTTAGACATGAGTTTTCCTCGGACGACCAAGCCCAGAGGAAGGTAGAGAGGAGGAGGGACATGCAGGTGTCTTTGCTGCCAGATGTGTCATTAGAGCCGTCCAGCCTCCTGAGTGGTTGTCTGCACACAGTCCCTTTCCCCTACCCTTGAACCACAAACCAATGAACTCTCTTGGGTTTTGAGACGTCGCTCACCATGGTGACACGACTCTTGTTATGGGATGCCAGGCTCATGTTAGTCGGCACCGAAAGAGAGACTAAGGAAGAGGAATGAAATGAGAGAGTAACGAGTTGGCAGGAAGGATTGCACAGCTAAGCCCCTCATTGGGTTGAGGCCCACGTCTGTGCGTCAGCAGACGTAGAGCGAAGGACTGACAGAGATCAACCACAGGGCTTACCCCTCAACCCCCCCCCCCCGACAAAAAACCTGCTTCTTTAGGTTGACAGGTGAGCTTCGTGTCAGGGGTTTTGAAAGGGGGCAGGGGCGACATCATTGGCGTCTCTGAGTCAATCATGTGAGATGATCTCTGTGACATCAGTGTTTGAAGGTAGAGATGGATCGTGCAGCATTCTGCTGCACAGCCACATGAAGGAGGTGAGGCTGAACCAGGGCTGTACCTGGGGAACAGCCTCCCTGCATGACTCATATGCAGCTACACCACCACAAACTCCTTTGAACTTTTTATGTGTTTTGTTGTTTGTCTCCCAGCCCCTCCCGAAGTGGAAAGAAAAGAAAGGAGACGACAAATTGAAAATTAAACCGAAAGAGACGTGAGAAATCTGAAAGACCAAAAGAGAGAATGACTGTGAGAGAAAGGGAGGGAGAGAGAGAGACAAGGAGAGATGGAGGGAAGGCGAGAGAGAGGGGGAGGTAGATTGAGGCATCATGCCAGGATGGATAATGTGATCCGACAGTCTGGCTCTACTCTACCTGCTACATGCTAGAATGACTCCACACTGCCTGGAGTATGTGTGTGTATCTAACCCTAAGTGAAGTGGAGAGGTTTGGGGGGGGAGGGGGGAGAGAGAGAGAGAGAGACAGAGAGAGAGAGCGAGAGAGAGAGAGAGAGAGAGAGAGAGAGAGAGAGAGAGAGAGAGAGAGAGAGAGAGAGAGAGAGAGAGAGAGAGAAGGGGCGGGGGTGTCCTCACGACTCCCTTCCAGCTAAATGAGAAGGCAAGGGAAACCACCCTCTTCTTTTTCTCTGCTACTTTACCCCCCCCCCCCCCCCCCCCCCCACATTCGTCCTCTGCCTCTGAGGAAAGACATCAGACAGGCCTGATCGGTCACGACCGAAGGCCCAGCTCCTCCCCTCACTTCTTCTGCTCTTTCTCGCTTTCACTCGCCATCACTTACTCAAAGGCCCTTTCATTCGCTCCCTCTCTTTCCTCTCCTTTGTCTCCCATCCTCATGGATGGTGAAATGGGTCTTGGTGTGGTCAGCTCTCCACGTCACACGCCTGAGTCATGGTCTGGCAGGCAATGAGAGTGAGGAGGTCCTGATTCAAACTTCCGTCCACCCGGTAGCTGAATCAGCCTGAGACCTGTCATAGAGCTGGGTCTGGGACATGTCTGGCCTGTGTGTGCGTGTGTGTGTGTTCTGGGGGGTCAGCATGTGTCCTTGGGGTAGAGTGTGTACGTGTGTGTTCAGGTCAGTCAGACGCTGCATGAATGCTGTCACACAAGGAAAACAAGGATGTTACCAGTAGTTTTCCAATGTGTGTGTTGTGGTCAATAGATGATTTAGTCATGAGGAATAATAATGCTAAAAGACATACGCACATCCTGACACAACACACACTCACACATGCATATCCAAACAAAAGGCAGCTTATTGCGAACATGTGGACCATAGAAATCTCTGGGTTTGTGTGTGTATGTGGAAGCAGTTTGTCACATAGACACCAATGCTTTTGGAAACCGTTTTTCAGTCTGGGATCCCCCTCGATATACACACACACACACACACACACACACACACAGCTGTGGAGCAGAAAACTACCTCGGCCAACACACCCCGCTCCCTTAGTCTCTCTCTTTCCCTTCTCCTCTCTCCATCCCTGTCTTCCTTCTCTCACTATCCTGACCGTTGTCTATCTCCTCTAACTCCACCTTAGTCCTTAATCTTTTTAATTTTTCTCTCCTCCTTTCCTTCTCTTCCTCTCTCTTCGTCTGGTCTATTCCATCAGGAAGCATTGCTTCTGCTCCAGAGACTTCTTCTTCTCTGATGTTTCCATTGCATCTCTTCTGGATAGTCATGTGCGTGAGGTCATCACAGCTAGAAGGTCAGAGAGATTAACCAGTTTAGAATTATTCTCAGGATTCTATCCACTCTATCTCTCTCCATGTCTCTCTCCAAGTCCTAAACTGGACCGCTGTGAAGGTGTGTGTATGCGGTTTTGTGTGTGTCAACGTGGTAGGCCAGTAACACATTAGGCATGGTTTTCCTCTCTTCTGCTGAGTAGAAGCCTGGTAAAACAACATTTCCTTGTCTACACGCACGCACACACACACACACACACACACACACATACACACACACACACACACACACACACACACACACACACACACACACACACACACAGTGTGTGTGTAAACACTCTGAGAGACTGAGGAGCAGAACAAAGTGTGTTGGCTCAAAGAGTAATTTATGGTGCTGTGTTTATGGAGAAAGCTTTACAGACACATACAGGGACCTCTACACTTCGAGGGTGGCTGGGCCTGAGCCTACAGCTGGTGTGTGTGTGTGCGGCTAGTGTGTGTGTGTGTGTGTGTGTGTTTGTGTGTGTGTGTGTGTGTGGGAGGAACAGAACCGGGTCTGTATAGACGAATGATAAAGCAGGCAATCCAGAGGATGTTCTGCTGGAACCAGAAAGATCCTGCTCTCTGGACTCTCAGTAGAACCCACTGACTTGGAGAACCACAGTGCCTCAGCTCAGTCTGTCTATCTGTCAAAGAGTGAGAGACAGACAGACAGACTGGCAGACATGACAGTGGAGAGGGGATGCAGGGTAGACATGTTGCTGATAGAGAAAGGGAAACATAGGATCAGTAAGGGAGAGATGAACGTACAGATTGTGAGGAAGTGAGAGACCATGACGCCTCCATGAAACTCACATCTGGAGAAAGACTTAGTCATCCTCTCCATCCCTCCATCCCATCCTCTCCTCCTCCTCTCCTTACATTCTCACCCTTTACCTCTCTACAGCCCCTCTCGCCCTGTCACTGTCCTGTGTGGGAGATTTGGTTTTAATGGGCTTCTCTTTACTCCCTACCGTGACACACACACACACACACACACAGAGACGCACACACACACACACACACGCAGAGACACTTACGCACACACTCCCTACCGTGACACACACACACACACACACGCAAACACTCCCTACCGTGACACACACACACACACACACAGAGATACACACGCACACACTCCCTACCGTGACACACACACACACACACAGAGACACACACGCACACACTCCCTACCGTGACACACACACACACACAGAGACACACACGCACACACTCCCTACCGTGACAAGGAGGAATGGTGAGGCTCAAGTGTCGCTGGACTCCCATCAGCCCATGCTCTCTTATGTCTCCCTCGACGACCAGACGAAGAGCAGCAATCCATCACACACACACACACACTCACACACAGTCTCACATTCATCACACACAAATACCTAAACCCCACTGAGTCCAAGACACATGGCTAGTCATAATAATAATAGTAAACATCATCATTAGACAGACACATTCACACAGCTCACACACTATTTCAAGACACAGAAGTGTGTGTGTGTGTGTGTGTGTGTGTGTGTGTGTGTGTGTGTGTGTGTGTGTGGATGCAGGACATGAATCTGAGGAGCAACAGTTGCCCTCCCTCTTTCATAGAGAACCCCTCCCTCAGAGATGTCTTGCTGAGAACAACAGTGTAGCAGGAAGTCACCTTTGATCTCCACAATGAGAGGGAGATCAGGGAAGTGAACTTTAAAAGAAAAATAAATATATTATGGATTATTTGAATGAAAGCAAGATCAAAATATTGGGATTTTGAGAGAGAAGAGTGCAAGAAGGAAAGAGACAGAGAGATAAAAAGAGAGAGAGGGAGAGAAAAGGAGAGAAAGAGAGCTTATTATTACTATATATCTGTAACAAATATTTTGATGATGTGAAGTTACACCAAATGTTCAGCAGAGGGAGGAATGGAGCAATGATCCTTCCAGTGACAGCCCTGTACACGTCCGAACAGGGGAAACACACAGAACAATCAACTCTATATTAGAACCTTATTTGCAGTATACATATGAGGTATAACCATCAACAACACCAACAACATTCACAACATGATGGTGAGTCAGACCCTCAAGTTGCTTTGGTAACCAGTAGGTTACCATGGTTGAGTTGTTTGCACCATCATGACTTTGCATGACATGTCTTGGTCCAACAGACAGACACACAAACGACTCACACACACCGTCATACACACCTCATATGCACACCATCAGAGTTCCCTGTGATGATGTCACACAAGTGATGTCATGGCCAATGCCAGATGTCTGACCCATTAAAATAGAAAGTTTATTTTGTGGCCACTTCCTGGTGAATCGTCCAAGGAAAAATATTCACGTCATTAGAGAGAGGAAAACCCCACATGACTGGCTGACTGACTGACTGACTGGCTGGCTGACTGGCTGACTGGCTGACTGGCATGCTAGCTGGCTGGCTGGCATGCTAGCTGGCTGGCATTGTAACTCACTGACTGACTGACAAGCTGACTGACTGTCTGGCTGGCTGGCAGATTGACTGGTTGGCAGGCTGACTGGCTATGTGACTGACTGACTGACTGACAAGCTGGCTGACTGGTTGGCAAGTTGGCTGGATGGCTGACTGGCTGGCATGCTAGCTGGCTGGCATTGCAACTGACTGACTGGCTGGCTGGTTGGCAGATTGACTGGTTGGCAGGCTGACTGGCTATGTGACTGACTGACTGACTAACTGACTGACTTGCTGGCTTGCTGATTGGCTGGAAAAAGGACAGATATTCCAATAAAGTCAATAAAATCAAGGCTGCCTTATATGGTGGTGTTTTACCTCAAACAAGCTTTACACTCTGAGCCAATCATGAGAGAGCTTATGACCATCTCAAAACTATGCGTTGAGTAACTGTCCCCCACATTTCTCCTCACCTCCATGCATGTATACACTTGTTACACTCCAGCAGACAGAAACGTCACTGCTATTAAAAGCTCAACAATACAGCCCAATCATCAGTGATGTTTAGATGAAGTTTACTAGTATGATTGAGAAAATAACTGGGGTCTAGAGGGGGGGGCAAGGAAGTGGGTGGGGGGCAAGAGAAACCAGACTAAATAGAATGAAAGAGGCAGACAGACACTCAGGCACTCAGAAATACACCAGACAGACAGACAGACAGACAGGCAGGCAGGCAGGCAGGCAGGCAGGCAGGCAGGCAGGCAGGCAGATATGGAGACATAGAGACTGACAGTCAAATACACAGATAGAGACAGGCAGACAGACAGACATACCGACATACCGACATACAGACATACAGTCATACAGACATACAGACATACAGACATACAGACATACAGACATACAGACATACAGACATACATACATACATACAGACAGACAGACAGACAGACAGACATATGGACACACAGAAACACAGACAGACAGACAGGCAGGCTGGCAGGCAGGGTAGTGCATGAATAAAGAAGCTAGGTAAAAGTTAGACAGAGGGAGTGAGTCAGACAGAGGGGAAAAGTAAAGGGTGGGATCCTGACGAGGAGAGAGGGAGGAGGAGGGAGGCCAGTATAATTACCGTTAGACACAGAGAGAGAAGTACAGACTGAGAGAGAAGAGAAGAGAGAGAGAGGAGAGAGAGAGAGCCCTGCCCACTCCAACAAACCCATTCAACGTGTTCAGAGAGAGAGCTGCCAGAGATCTACTGAGAGAGAGCAAGAAAAAAAGGACAGGAAGAGACAGGAAGAGATAGGAAGAAGGGAAGAGAGCAAGAGAACAACTCTGTTATCCTGTGCTGACACAGACAGAAAGCTGCCCTGATCGTTCACTCACACATACTCTTACACACGCAACTCCTCAACTTCCTAAGGACCAGCCTGCTTCTCTCCACAAACTCAGACAACACAGAGAACACCTTCTCCGCAAGGATTACACTCCTTTTCCTCTCCTTTTTCCTCCACGTTCCAGGGGACACTTGGGACTTTTTCCTCCAACTTCAGCACTAGTCTCCTCAGGGCTGCGTCTCCTTCCAGCTCTCTCCCAGAGGAGCAGATCCACACTCTCCACCCTGCGACCGGGAGAAGCATTTCAAGACTCCTGGCAGACGGAGGAACCTAGACTTCAAAGTTTGGAGCATCTGTTCTTTTTTTTCTTTCTCCAGACAGTATTTTTTTCTCCCTGCTCTCTGTCTCCTCTCGTGGTTCCAGCCGACTAACTAACTAACTGTAGCTCTCCAGGATGTCAGCGTTGCTGCTGTGTGGGATGTTGCTGCTGGGTTTCCTCCAGGGCTGCTCCACCTCCCTCCCCGCCTCCGGCACCTCTTCGGCAGGCACGTTTCTGGCCCAGACCCCCTCCCAGCTCCAGCCCCAGGGTCAGGGTGTGGAGGAAGAGGGGGCGCTCTGCCCCTCCTGTGCCCTGGCCCACCTGAGGACTCTCCAGCAGGGTCAGGGAGGAGCGCAGCAGCGGGGGGAGGAGGAGGTGGTGGAGGAGGAGGAGGGGGCAGCCCAACCTGAGGTGGTGGAAGCGGTAAAACGCCACATCTTGAACATGCTGCACCTGCAAGCTCGACCCAACATCACGCACCCGGTGCCGCGCGCAGCCCTGCTCAACGCCATACGCAAGCTGCACGTGGGGCGCGTGGGCGAGGACGGGAGCGTGCAGATCGAGGACGAGGGACACGGACGCTCGGACACCAGCGAGTCGGCGGAACAGACGGAGATCATCACGTTCGCCGAGGCTGGTGAGTCTCACCTGCGTGTGTTTGTGGGTGTGTGGATAGATATTTGTGTTTGGGAGGTATTTTTAGTTGATCCTGTGTGCGTATGTATCTGCTTGTGATGCTGTGTGTATGGGTGTCCCTGTGTGTGATGTTTTGTGTCTGTGAAAGGTGTCTTGGATGGATTCCAGAATGTGTGTGTGAAGGGGCTGGACACACCATGGGTCATAAAAAAGCGGTTTTGTTAGATCCAGCTCTGTAAAATTCTCTGGTCGGTCAGCCAGTCAGGCAGTTTAGTGGATTCATAAATCTCTTTAACAACTGTGAGCTCTCAAAATACTCTGAAGGGTTTGTGTGTGTGTGTGTGTGTGTAAGGGGGGGAGGGGTAATTCCACCTGCTTAATTCCACCTGTATGATTCAGTTCAGATGTTCACCCTGTTAACAGCACCCCCCTGCTTCCCCCCCGTCCCACAATCTCCTTTTAGCATTCCAGCACCCCCACACCCTCCCTGGACACACATGTACACACACACACACACACGAACACACACACACACCTCCTTCAGGTCATTCAGGACCTCCCGCTGTTTTAGCAATTATGTCATTATCTGCTTACAGACCCCCAAGGTGTGTCCGCTCTGTTGATCTGTGTTTGTGTATATGTGTGTGTGTGTGTGTGTGTGTGAAGTTGTTCAGATAACTGCAGTGGCTGTTACCTAGAAACAGAGTGTTTTCTCCAGACGCAGCAGAGAGGAGAGAGAAATGGGGGGGAGTAAAGAGAGAGAAGATAGGGAGAAAAAAGGGAGGTGAGACGTAAAGGAATCTTTTCTCCGTTTCTCTTGGTTTCAAAGAAGGCTGCGTTCAAATGTTCAAAGGTGCTGCCAAGCGGCTGATGATTGTGTGCGAGATCAGAGCGCTAACAGTGTTTTAGGGGGGGGTAACAGTGTTTTAGGGGGGGTAACAGTGTTTTAGGGGGGGGGGTAACAGTGTTTTAGGGGGGGGGGTAACAGTGTTTTAGGGGGGGGGCTCTCCGACTGAAACGGGAGAGAGAACCACAGAGAGAGAGAGCGAGAGAGAGACAAGGTCCCTCTCCCCAGAGAAGGGAAATGTTTGACAGTACTGGATTTAGCACTGGAGCAGTTTTACTGAAACAGGTTTGTGTGTACAACGGTGTATATGAAGGTGAATCTGTGTGATTGTGTGTGTGTGAGGGTGCATCTCAGTAAGGCACAAAGGGATGGTATTAGGGATGTTGTGGATGTGCACTCCATGAATGACATTTATAGTGAGTTCAAGAGCCACTTCACAGGGTCCCCTTCTGTCCGAGTTACACTTCCTGCTTGCCCTCCCTTCACCCCCCGGCTTCCCATACTCTTCTCTTAACTGTCCACCTCCTCTCCTCTCCTCACTGCCTCATCCCTCTCCTCCCTACCTCCAACCTGCCTCCCCCTATCCACCTTCTCTCCTCACTGCCTCATCCCTCTTCTCCCTGCTCTCCTCCTTACATCCCCCTCTTCTCCCTACCTCCACCCTGCCTCCCCCTATCCTCTCTGTCTCCCTCTGTCCTCCTTACCTCCCCCTTCCTCCCCATCTCCTCCCTACTCTCTGCCAGTGCTGTGCAGGTGCTTGTCAAGCATTACTGGAAGCCCTCTGGCAGTTGTGATGTTAGGAGCTATAGAGCATCAGAATAAAGGTTAGGGACATGAAGGACACCTGTGTTCCATGTGCTACAGACTTGTGGTGAGGACAGATGCACTTTCAAGTTCTTTAGTCAGGAGATCAACTGTTTTTCATGGTCCACAATCTGAAAATGTGCTTTTTATTTAACGTGATGCTGTGCAGTGCTAATGAATGTGTGTGTGTGTTTTATGAGGTAGTAAATGTGCCTATAAAAAGGGACAACTTTCTAAAATAATTCTTCGACGGTATGCTATCTGTTGCGGAGATGCAGTGAGTCATACCACGGGCTCGGGAGCCAGAAGTAAAGAGAGAAAAACAAATTCAAGTACGAGTGCTCTCTCCACACCTAGCGTACTTTTGCGAACTCAGAATTTACTGGTAGGCTATTTATTGATGACAGACCATGCGCCAGAGTGCCACCGCAATATCCCATTATGTTAGCAGTTTGAGGTATCTGTTTCTGAGTAACGACAATTATAAAATCCACTGGTAGGCTATACCGCGATGTTAACGTCAGATAGGGCAGTTATCGGATGTGTCTGATTTCTTAGAACTGTTGAGCGTTGCCACGTATGACTCGATAGTCAGTTTAAGCAGTAGCCTACGAGCGTGCACTAAATCGCGGTTACGGTTACTTTTTACATCAACTATCCAGCGTGCATACCCTCACAGCGCGCAATCAGCTGAGCTGTCAGAAGCTCCGCGCTCCGCCGAGTCCTAAATCCTAACCTTTCTATAATCAGAAGGCCGTTGATAACACGTCCACTGGGCTGATCGCGCAGGAATGTTGAGCTCGTTTTTATGAAATTGAGGTTCGAGTGCAACTCGTAGTTGTTGTCTGCCTCGAGATGTTCGCAGTTTGAATTCCGTTGATGAAGTGCGCAGCGTTGGAGGCTCGCGCTGCTCTTCATCACCATAACTGTCTGCGGTAATAAACTCCAACCGACTATGTCAAACAAAAACTTGAGCAACAGCGAAACGCTTCATGGCCGAAATTATCCTTAACCATTTGGCCGGTTTAGCGGAAAACAGGTTTTTTTAAATGCAAAAAAAGTATTTTCCGTACTAGTAGAACCACTTTCATGTATTTTTTTTATGTAATTCCTTTGTTCGCCACACGTTGCATTAGTCTATATTAGTGATCAAGAGACAATGAAGATGAGGTGAACATAATGAGTTCCAAATCCGTTAGTAGCCTAATAACCCGTTTGCCCAGTGTGAATCAGTAGTCTTTGCTGCTCATATCATTAGTTGATAAAGCCATCAGACATTCCGTGATAGCAAGGATGCTGCAGGAGGATGTGGTGGTGGTGGGGGGGGTCACACCTGACCGTCTCCTTGATCACCACAGATTAATGACCAAGGTCAAAGCTATAAACAGAAAAAAGTTTCAACAAGACTTCAAAGGCTTTTAAGTGGAACCCTTTTTCAGAGAGCTCTGCTTTGTAATGATAGACCCCCTCTCTCTCTCACCCCACTTCACCCAACCCACACCTCCCTCCCACACCCTCTACCTCAGCATGAAGTGCCCCAGCAAGAATGCCCCTCCCCCACCACCCAAATGCTTGTGTGCATGTAGCTTCCATGAGGGGCTGCTGCCTGTGGACCATAAATAACCAGAGTGAACTGTAGATTGAAAGAGACTGGGCAGGAGATGTGGGATGTGGGTCCCTGTGCTCCTGAAGATTGAAGATGAAGGGGGCGGGGGCGGGGCATAATTAAGATACAACAGCAGGGCTGCCAACTTTTCCAAAAACCTTGGCGTGAGATTTGGTAGCAACCCCCCCCCCCCCCCAGAATTCTCTCTTCTCTTCCTCTCTTTTTCATTCTCTTGTTTTCCTTCTTTTTCTCTCTGTCTCTGCCCTGGTCTGAGGTCAGATACCTCTGTAGACCAGTGACTTAGTCTCGGGATCAGACAGTCTGGTAGATGCTAGCTGTGGGCGTGTGGGTTTGAATCCATGTTAAAGCCGACAGCTGACAGCTGAATCTGTTTGTGACTGACAAGGATGCGTTGTGAGGTGTGTCTCGTCCACCTGAGCACTGCTGACATCAGTCATTGGGAGGTGGCAACCATTTCTTTCAATTGTGCCCTTTACCAAGACACTATCCCCACATGTGAGTTGCCACAAGCAGCCTAAATTGGTGTGGAGCTGTACTGTTCAGGTCTTTATCAGCTTGTCAAGGACCTGCAGAGACACAAGGACGCTGATGAGACACTGGCATTGAACTAGGACACATCCTCAGCTGTTACAAAAGACTGGGGCCGCTCCTCAATCCTCTCACCACACGTCCTTTCTCTTACATTTGACCTCAACTGTGTGGTGAGCTGCACTCTGGCTAGGCTAGAGGATTGTAAATGTCCTCTCATAGAAACACAGTGAACCTGGGTTTGTGGACAGTGACAGGAGAGCAGACACACATTATATAAAGTGACTTCAGCATAAAGACCTGTTTCTCTCTCTCCTTCTCTCTCTCTCTCTCTCTCTCTCTCTCTCTCTCTCTCTCTCTCTCTCTCTCTCTCGCATTAGAAGGGGTAACAGACTGCAGCTGAAGTGTCTATTCATGTGGTCAGAAAGCAGACAGGACCACACTAAAGATATGGAGCCTTCACGAATAAAGGCTCTGTTTCAGAGTTGTGTTATTCCACTAAATACCTGATTGTGAAGTTGCAAGGTTAGGATGCTGGGTAAGGATGCCAGGGGAGGATGGAAAGTTAGGAAGCAAAATGTCCACGTGACAAAGGAGAAGGTTCTAGTCTTGTTTGTCATCATGTCGCTGCATTGCGACATTTAAACAAAATAGTGACTGGAACATGGTTGTGATATGATCAGAACCTGTATAAGCCTGTAGAAAAATAGTACATCTTCTTCTCAACTGTT
>NC_085032.1:12669558-12704469 GCF_963692335.1 Osmerus eperlanus | reverse complement strand
GAGAGAGAGAGAGAGAGAGAGAGAGAGAGAGAGAGAGAGAGAGAGAGAGAGGGAGAAAGAAGAGAGAGAGAGAGAGAGAGAGAGAGAGAGAGAGAGAGAGAGAGAGAGAGAGAGAGAGAGAGAGAGAAGAGAGAGAGAGAGAGAGAGAGAGAAAGAGAGAGAGCGAGAGAGAGAGAGAGAGAGGAGAGAGAGAGAGAGAGAGAGAGAGAGAGAGAGAGAGAGAGGGAGAAAGAGAGAGAGGGAAAAAGAGAGAGAGGGGGAGAAAGAGAGAGAGGGAAAAAGAGAGAGAGGGGGAGAAAGGGAGGGGGGCTGGAGTGTGTGGTTTTGGATGACAGCGTTCTCCAGGAGGATGTGACCACCTATAAAATAGCAGCTAATAGAGCAATTTCCCTAGGGGACATTTCCCTAGGGGATATTGCGTAAACATAGGTGGGTGCAATCTATTTATATCACCCAGACAGAGTTCACTTTGACATACCTGGCAAGGGAGGCCACAGAGACATGTGTGTGAGTGTGCGCTGTGTGTGTGTGTGTGTGTTTACAGGAAACTCCCTTTAAACATCCCCCCCCCCCCTCAGAGTCATGAACACACCCTCAGTCATCTAACGTGAGAGAAACCACGGGGCGTCTCCGTGTTGTTCTAACTTGTAATGAGATGACACAGACCAAGAACAACAGGACAGTGGATCTCTTGAGCTGGGTCACACATCAGGGCAGACATGCATATCCTGTAGCCATCCGCTGACTGGCACAACTGCCACCATGAACAGGAAAGAAATGAAGCATTATTATTGGAGGGGGAGGTGGGGGGCGGAGGGAAGGGCAGGGGAGGGGACAAACAGACAGAAAAAGAGAAAGGGTGAGAGACAGAGAGAATGTAAGAAACAAAGAGAGCGAGAGAGGGAGAGAGATGCAGAGAGAGAGAGTGTTACAGTGGGAGAGAAAGTGATAGGGAGTGAGGGAGAGAGGGAGGGAGACAGAGAGAGAGAGGGAGAGAGGGAGATCGAGAGGGGAAAGAAAGAGGGAGGGAGAGAGGGAGATCGAGAGGGGGAAAGAGAGAGAGAGGGAGATCGAGAGGGGAAAGAGAGAGGGAGGGAGACTGAGAGGGCATATAAAGAAAGATGGAAACAGACATTTGGTGCTAGAGCGTGGAGCCGAGATGATTGAGTATACAGCAGGACGTCATGTAAGTCATCTATCATAGAGTTTAGTCTGCTCAAGCACATTATGTGCTTGTGTTTGGTTTGTGTGCATGTGTGTGTGTAAGTGTGTGCGTGTGTTTCAGCCTCTCCGAATGGAAGCATATGGTTTCTAGCTCGCTGTAGCTATGGTAACAGATTGTTATTTACACTATGGAGTCCGAAGAGGACAAACAGAGCACGTGACCAGAGCACACAAGTTATCCAGAAGACATGATGCCCCCATGAACAGAACAGTTGGGAGGAGAGCTGGGGGAGTCGGGAACTCATCTACCAACATCTGAGCTGTTTATCAGGGACCGCTCCTGGGACAGCTCCAAACAGTCACTGGGGACAGAGTGTCACCCAGAACCCTACAGAACCCTGAATACTGGAAACCACCACTCCAGAAGACACATACTTTAGGCCAGGGGAACCTTATGAGATCAGTCACCCTGCCCCGATATCTCTGACTGCATTTCTACTCCTCATCCATCTCTCCTGCCATTCCTCCATCTCTCTCCTCCCTCCCTCTGCCTTTCTTGATAGATGTGGAAACAGTGAGACAGGAGACTACCCACGTACACACACACACACACAGTCTGTGTATTTGTCCCTGAGGCAACACACAGACCCCATACATCACAGGTGTAGGTAGTGTCTCCTGTGTGAGTCAGAGTCTGGAGGAGCAGTGTTTGTGTTGGACTTGTCAACAACTAAGTCTACTTCCTCATCTTACTGGGCAGACAAATCGACGGGCAGAGACAGATGCAGATACACACAGACACTAGCAACGCGAACACAACATTCACACAGACAAACAAACTGACAGACAGATAGGTGGGCCTCAGGGATGAGGGGAGTAATATAACATCAACTGTTTCTCCCATTGCTCTGTTTACCCCTCCCTCATCTTTCTCTCCCCCAACTTTCTCTCCCCCAACTTTCTCTCCCCCATCTTTCTCTCCCTCATTTTCTCTCCCCCATCTTTCTCTCCCCTCATATTCTCCCCTCTCTTCCCTCCATCTTTCTCTCTCTAACCCTCTCTTGCCTCCGTCTCTCTTTTTACGCACTCTCCATCTCTTTTTCTTCCATCTCTGTTCCATCTCTCTTCCACGCCTCATGTGGTGCCTGTCTGTCTTCATCATGTCTGGACAGTCCAGGGTGATTCATGTTGGGCAGAGTAGTGTGGAAACATACTGACCATCTCCCTGCCTGCACAGGGATAGAGATATGGACTACACCTACAGTCAGACAGACAGGTGACATGCGAGAGGGGGTGGAGGTGGTGGTGGTGGTGGGGGGGGGGGGTGCGTGCTGAATAAGTGAGTCAAAGCACACAGAGGCAGCTGATAATTGACTAATTACGTGGAGTTTGTCAACAAAATGGATTGTTTGCTGATGTGCCATTGTCAGTAATCCTCATTAGGGGTAAAACATATGCACACACATTTCTGAAATGTACCCTAGGTATCTATCTACCTATCTCTCTATCTCTCTATTTCTCTATCTCTTTATCTATCTATATATCTCTATGTCTGTCTATACACACACATAAACACACACAGACATTAACTGACATTCTAATTCTGCGTCAGTTTCCAGATGTATGCTTATCCTTATCTCCTCTCCTGCCTCTCACCCACCCACCATCAACCAGGAGGGTTAACAGGTTCATGCTGTTGGTAAGAAGGACAGGGAGGGGGGGGGGGGAGAGGTGGAGAGACAGGGAAATGGGGGGTGGGAGGAGAGAGAGGAAGAAAGGGAGAGAGAACGAGAGAGAACCAGCGGGAGTGGGAGTAAGGGTGCATGCGGACAGCCAGGCTTGTGAGGCCTTGATCACTGAGATCAGAGACAGGTGGGAACCTATACACACTAAACTCTATATACTCTCACACACACTATCACGCTCTACACACATTCTCTGTCACACACACAATCACACACACACGCTACAGTACACACTGAGGGAGATGAAATGGAGCTCTGCTGATTGGTGCCATGAGCCTCCCACGCTTCAGGGGCATCATGGGTAAATGAGTCATGAAGGGGGATAGAGAAGAGAGAGAGAATGGGAGGAGGGAGAGGATGGGCGGAGGAGGGAGAGGATGGGCCGCCTGCCTATCATCCTGCTAATTTACGGGTGAGGACGGGTGAGAGCAGGTGAGGACAGGTGTGCTGACACTAACATACCTTACGGGACTTCTTATTGGTCACTCATAAATCCAACCTGTCAACAAGTCGACGCCCTCTTGACCCCTTGTAGCTCATTAAATCAGACGGACTTAGGGAAACACAAACACAGACTATACATAAAAGCACATACACACTCACACACAAACACACACCCACCACATACACACTCACCACAAACACACAACCCACCCATTTATCAGTCCCTGTTTTCAAGTCCGGAAACATACTTTATGTGCCCCTGTTTGTGTTTTTATGTGGGGTCATTTGCCTGCATGTGTGTTTTCCATCAATGTGCTTGCATAAGTGTGTGTGTATGTGTGTGTGTATGTGTTTCACGAGAACTATAGTCGTTGGTGGATGGTGGGGGGTCAGACGTTTTTGGTGCGTGTTGTCCTTCTGCTAACCTTAATCCAGAGAGCAGTTTCAGGAGGGCTGAAACCCATCACCACATTCCCTTTTATGCCTGTAAGGGCCCGACTCTGTGGGTGGAGCCAGACAGACTCTATTTCCTGTAGGCGGGGCCAGACTTGCTCTGCTTCCTGTGGGTGGAGCCAGGCTGGCTGTGCTTCAGATCGTTTACTTGATTTAGTCCGTCAGTCTTCCGGCCTCATGTGACTGCTGGAATTTGCTGTGTTGTAAGATGTTTCTCCTGATAATGGCATTTGCTTGGTTTAGTAAGACAGAGTCACACATGCACACACACACAACCAGCCTGGTCCAGTTCATGCCTAGCAGGGTGTACTGAGTGTATCCCACAGGAGATCAGGAGGTTGCAATGATGCGTGTCTCTCAAGAGGTCATTCAGACAACAACATCCTATTCCCAGCACAACAGACACAACCTCCACGCACACTGTGACTCAGTCAGGTCAGCCTGGAGAGGCTGGAGAGAGGCTGGAATAGAGGTTAGAGAGAGGCTAGAGAGGGGCTGGGAGAGAGATTATAGAGAAGCAGGAGAGAGGCAGGACAGACTTTGAGAGAGGTTGGAGGGAGGCCGTAGAGGCTGGAAAGACTGGGAGAGGCTGGAGAGAGCTTATGTAAACAGACTTTGTATGGTTGTCATTATAATGCTGGGTTGTTCTATACATACAGGAGTGTATGAATCAGAAGGGGTGATGTGGCTCAGCTAATTAATGTACAGAATGTGTGTGTGTGTGTGTGTTTGTGTGTGTAAATGCACAGTGAGGGGGAGGACTGACAATGGGTTCTCTGTCTCAAACAGTATCAGGATGGAACCATGTGCATCCTTTATACGTTCTTCAGCAGGAGAACCTTAGAACCGTCTAAGCAGTCTCTCCTTGTGACAGGTACTGAGAGAAGAAGGAAGTTTCAGTTATTTCTTCCTGAGAGGGGTCTGCTACTGGAGGAAAGTCAGTTCTGCAGTCAGATCTTTAGAACAAAAAATATGTTTTTCCTTTTTTTTTCTTCTGATGAACTTGTGCGTCACTGGAAAGGCAAATGCAGTTCATATATCGTCAGTTGACATATTGCTAGTTCACAACCCCCGCTGTGTAGAAACGCCTGTCATCCTGGCAATGTCAGCACTCCTTTCTGTCCTTCTCCCTCTCGCACTCTCTCTTTTCCCTTCTGTTTTTTCTTCTTCTTCATGTCTTTTATCTGCTCTATAGGGAGGCAGGAGTTAACCTCACACAGACTTGTGTTTCTCTCTCTGAAATTCCCATGACAGCCCCTCTGGCTGTGTGGATGTGTGTGTGTGGATGTGTGTGTGTAAGCTGGTTAGTTCAGAGAAACATTAAGAATGCAGTCATTGGTGATGTGAGCACTGGCAATGTGTGTGTGTATGTGTGTGTGTGTGAATGTGTGTGTGTATGTGTGTGTGAATGTGTGTGTATCTGTGTGAATGTGTGTGTGCGGGAGGGGGGGATCAGGGCCACTCAGTACTGTCTTTTCCTTTGTCCAAACTTTTTCCTGTGGAGCTGAGGTCAGACTCAGACGTCAGAATCACACAGCGACAACGTCACTCTCTCCCCCTCTCCCATCTATGCGAGTTCCCATTGGCTGCTTGATGGTGTATCCTCACATCATTGGTCACGTCAATCAACGCTGTCCTCCGCCACAGGGCCTGGTCATCGTGCGGTGTTCCATGGCTGGAGGAGTTTTTTGGTGTTGGCCACATGCACGTCACCTGTTAGAGCTGCGTGCCAAGAGGTGAATCATCAGGCCAAGGAGATGGCTACACCACAGTGTTTGTGTGAATGTGTGTGTTGGCATGCCTGTGTGCAGACTGGTGCTCCAGTGTGTGTGTGTGTGTGTGTGTAGTCACAACTCCCTGTGTCTCTAGAATGAGGCCCATTACAAGATAGCTCCCTGCTGCCCAGGTGTATAATAAAAGCTCACCTTGTCAGCGTGTCCACCCGGAATCAGCCGTGTGTGATAGGTTGATAGGTGAAGGGGGAGGGCAGGGGGCCTCACAGCGTGACGACCAGGACCTGCTCACAAGGCCTGATCTCAAATCAGCTTCTAAATTCATATTCTCTCTCATGGTGTGACAGGCCAAACTGATTCTAGATCAGTATTTCTACACCTTCAGAGAAAGTGACACCTAGAACCTCTAAAGATTCAACAAATGATTCTCCGAAAGGAATAGCTTAGAATTCCCCTTAAGTCCTAGGTATGGACTGTTCTGTATATCTGGACCGTGCACAAGGTCAGAAAGGGAGAGGTTCTCCTGTATCACACACGCACATACACAGAGAGAGAGAGAGAGAGAGAGAGAGAGAGAGAGAGAGGGAGAGAGAGAGAGAGACTAAATGTGTCTGTGTGTGAACAGTCCTCTTGTGTGAGTGTGTGTAGGTGTATGCATGCCTATGTGTGTGTGTGCGCATGTGTGCGTGTCAGGCCTGGTGGATGGTTTGATGATAAAAACACTCCCTTCCTCTGAGCAGCAGAGTGGCTGTGGAGAGGAAGCTCGTCTTCTGTTAGCTGCTATTTTATAGGTGGTCACATCCTCCTGGAGAACGCTGTCATCCAAAACACACACTCCAGCCCCCTCCCTTTCTCCCCCTCTCTCTCTTTTTCCCTCCCTCTCTCTCTTTCTCCCTCTCTCTCTCTCTCTCTCTCTCTCTCTCCCTCTCTCTCTCTCTCTCTCTCTCTCTCTCTCTCTCTCTCTCTCTCTCTCTCTCTCTCTCTCTCTCTCTCTTTCTCCCTCTCTCTCTCTCTCTCCCTCCCTCTCTCTCTCTCTCTCTCTCTCTCTCCCTCTCTGTCTCTCTCTCTCACTCTCTGCATTTCCACCGCTTTCTTTCCTTTCCTCTTTGGTCAACATTTTGAAAACTAAAAAATTGTTTTTTCTCAGTTCCATTCCCTCTCTTTGTCTCCACCTTTCTTTCTGTCTCTGTAACTAGCTGCTTATCTCTGCCCCCCCCCCCCTCCATCTCTCACATTCAAGACTTGAGGGATTTAAAAGTTGGGTCTAGCTCATTTTTTCCAACAAACTCCTTCTCAGTGTTGACACAATGTTACAGCAGGCAGAAAGGAAAAAAATAGAGCAAAGGAGAAGGAGAGAGGATTGCTGAGAGACAGAGAAAAAAAGTGAGAAAAGGAGGATGGGAGAGAAAAACAGTGTCTGCTGATGAGGTCACAACCCCTGTCAGCTTGCCGGTGTGAGCACGCTCAGTAGGTGTCAGAGAGCAGCGAACCAGACAGAAGGTTCCTGAGAGGAGTCTGATGATGATGTCACAGAGGAGCAACCCCGGCCTGTCCTCATTGGCTCCCTGAACGACGGGGCCAGGACCAGCTGGGTTGGCTGTCCAGACTGTGGACCGGGGACACACCCCTCGTTTCCCGAAGCTTCCTGTAAATAGAACACGCCCGTGGCAGCTCATCAGACGATCCCAACAGCCTGCTGGAACGCCGTGAGCCTCTAAGACTCATGGGAGAGGAAGCTGTTCCGACCCACAATGCTGTGTGAGGTCCGGGCCATGTTGACTGTGGTGGGAAGCAGACTGACGCTATGCAGAGTATGAACTTTTCAGCGAGTGGCGATGTGTGTGCGTGTGTGTGTGTGCGTGTGCATATGCTCCCGCCTCCATGTGTATACTGGGAAGGTACATTTGTTTGATATTTGATTTATCATATTATTGAGTTGGCACTCTTGGTTTCAATGCACTGAGGAAACCAAATTAAAACGACTCAACGAAGCCCACACACCCCAACTCCTACACACTATGATAAATGTTACCAGACCAGACAGAGGTGGACAGAGAGAAGGATAGAGAGAGGAGAGGGATGGACAGAGAAATAGAGAGGGAGGGCGTCAGAAGGAATGTGTTTTGTCTATCATCCTCCAATGCAGTCTGTCATCCTCATTTCTTCCTAACCCACAGACCCCTCACCCCTACCCCAGACCTCCTCACCCCTACCCCAGACCTCCTCAACCCTACCCCAGACCTCCTCACCCCTACCCCAGACTTCCTCATCCCCACCCCAGATTTCCTCACCCCTACCCTAGACTTCCTCACGCCACCCCAGATCTCCTCACCCTCACCCCAGACTCTGCTCTCTCTATCTAGACACCAGACACAAATAGTGAGCTATCTGTGACATGCACACACACTCATTATTGCCATGGCTGATCAGGAATGTATCTATTCTCAGTCATGTCGACATCGCCAACTCCATCTGTCTCATCCATAACGTTTATTCGAAAATAACAATAATTTTTTCAACCTTTAGAAAAATAAATTACAAAACTTTCTTTTCGCACACAACACGACACAAAAAAATTAAACGTTCGAAAAGAAAATTGCAAAACTTTTTTCCCAACCTTTCGAGACTTTTTTGTTATCTATTTTTGGGGGAGTGAAAGTAAAAAGTTGTCAGGAAAATAAATAGTGAAGTAAAGTACTGATACCACAAAAATCTACTTAATTACAGTAACAAAGTATTTGTACTTTGTTACTTGCCATCTCCGAGCAAGGGTGTAAGGAGAAGAAGAGAGATAGAGTGATAGGAGAAGATGCAGACTAACAGAGGGATGCAAGTAAAAGAGAAAGGATTGTTAGAGTGAAAGAATGATACTTCAAGAACCTTTAAAGCAGAGAGGAATTAGGGATGGACAACAAACGGAGAAGATAAGGAGAGGTGGAAAAAAGGAAGAAGTATTTCCTCGGCTTCAGGGTTTGTTTAACACCTGCCCTGCCCTGCAATGTCCCAGGACACATGCACACACACACACGCACACACACACATGCAGGAGAGAAGCGCGGAATGACCTCTTGACCTCTCCACTTCTACAGCTGGGCTGAGTTACTGGCCAGCTCCTCTCCAGCTGCAGACACCGGAATGACACACGCTCACACACACACCTGCACACTCACACAGCAAGCAACTGATATAGGGAATACCTTCTGTTTTACTGTGTATATTATGCAACGGTACATTTTTCGACATCCCCACACACACACACACAATCAGACAACATAATACAAGTTCCCCAGGCTAGATTTTGAGATGTTGATGCTTTGAAATCTCTCATTTGGACGTGATCCACGCTGGTTCCAGTTACACCGACAGGATGACCAGTCTGAACCCTGAGCTGCTAGCAGTGGCTAACAGCCCCCAAATATTTTGATTTTATAAAAAGAAAAAAATTAAGAACCCCCAGGGGTCTGTTGAATTGAATTAACCCCAAAGTCTGTTTTACTGGGGCAATGCCCACTGGTTTCAATAGTGGTGGAGTATGATCCAAGATAGCACCATTAGCTTATCAAACAATACTGGCTGTAGGACCTTGGGAGCACCTGCGAGTGATTCTGTTCTGAAGCGAAACCAGCTTTGCGTTAAGCGGGGGGTGTTCAGACTGAGGTCCTGTTTATTCATCTGCAACGACAATATTGTGGTATTGGCTGATGGAGGACATATGTGATGAAAAAGAATGGGGACTTTGTTTTAAAATGAAGAAAGTCAAATATGATTTTATTGATATTCCTAACACAAAGAACTGATGTGCTGACATCCGGATAGGTTAGCACATTATTATCTATGCTAAGTTAGCGGCTAGATCGCTTTGCTTGGTTACAGTATTTCTACGTATTTTTAGAGGTTAGAGGATAAACTGCGATGTTGAGTGCATTCATGATGTTAGCAGATAGCTAGCTATGCTATGTTACAGTCCACCATGGTATCCTGGCGAATAGCATGGTATGTGGATTGCTTGAAATTCGTAAGACGTTACCAGTGAAAAATGGGGGTAGTTGTAGTATCAATGAGGTCACTGTCTGGTGAACGTGGTTTACTACTTTTAAAGAACCTTCTGCAGGAACTTTACCCTTGAACCAGGAACTTTAATCTGGAACTCACAACTAGTTAGTCCCAGCAATGCCATACTAAGTAGTAATCTAATCTTCTGGGGAAAGTTCTTGTGGTGGAAACGCGTCTAACAGTGGGCCGAAGGAACCTTTCAGTTTCTTGAAAAGGGTTTCTGTAGAGTTTTCTGAGAACTTGCAGTGGAAACGCGGCTCAAATGTCTAAAACCAGTCCTCAGAGAAAAACTGATGAATGATTAGCTACTGGCGAGCAAAAGCTGTAACGCCAAGCAATCACTTAACAGCTGTATACTTTACTCAAGGTGCTTGCAAGTGGTTTCAAAATGACTTAACATGTACAGGCATTCCTGCCAAGCTATTGTTTCAGTTTTCAGACTTCCCTGAGAATCTTCTGGAGGCACTTCCCCTCGCACACAATCACCATTTAATTAAATCTAATGGTTCCCAACGTGTAAATCCATCATCACTTTTCCGTCATTAGAAAGGTACAGGTCTACAATAATATACAAAAGCATGCTGGTTCTAGTCCAGTGACATCAGCTTCTCTTTCTGCTCGCTGGGAATGGGCTGGTGTTACAACCACTTAGGCGGTAACTATGTTTTTATGTTGATGAAGATGAGCTTCATGTGTTCACACACAAACAAACAAGCAGAATGAGTAAACATGTAAACTCCATGACAGGATATGACGCAGGTCAAAACCCTTGTTTAAAACACGTCCCACCACATAGTGTGCTGGCCACATAGCGTGTAGTTTCACATGCATCCACGTTCTCTTTAACAACTAGTAAAACAAATACACAGTAAGCCAGACCTGAATTTCAATTACATTCAACTGTTCGTTTCACCCGGGAAAAAACTAGTCAGTTCTTCTGATACTATGGTTAAACTGAGCAAATACTCTGATATTGTACAACACAAAACTGTGATGTACTGTATATAGTCGAGAAAAAAACAGTAAAAGGTGATCATAAATAACATAAATAAATACAAGTATACAGAGTTTATGCAAACTTCTTTCTGCACATGGACACAGTATGTACACTTCTAAACCACAACTGACGTGAAAGAGTCCAATGTCAGCTAATGGAATAGAGACACAAGCTCTTCCACCACAGCAGTAGTGGCCTGGGCAGCACTGGCTTGACAGGATCTTGGATCTCAGACTGAGCAGATAGGACAGTTATTGATGATTCCAATACCGCTGCGGTACGTGGGAACCAATACCCTTCAGATGTTTGATCCGAGAGCGGTCATGGCCACAATCCGGCGTCCCTCCGAGTCCCTGGGGCGTCTCGGTTCTAAAGGGCAGTGAATGAGGAACAGATACGCCTGCCATCGGATTCTCAGAAGAACATCTTGCTTTGGGTTCTGGTGTCTTGAGGAACAGTTTGCTCCAAGGTTGCTTTTATTATTTGGTTAGGAAAACAGTGTGAGCTGATATATTTGAGGAATCTGAGATTGTGGGTTTGGACGCACGTATGGACATTTAGTGGCCTGACCAACCAATCAGAAATGTTGTCCTTGGATCTCAAGCCAATCAGAGCAAGGGACAGCCAGACCATGTGACCTGACTATATGCCGGGACTAGGAACAGGAAACAGGAAATGCTCTGAACCTGAACGACGTTTGATTGAACACACATTTCACATGACACTGAACAAACATGAAATATGAAAGAACAGAAAGAAAAGCATTATTTTAACGCTTTAATCGGTTAATATGAGATCAGACAGTGATACCACCACCAGGGAGAAAAACCCACCATGAATAACCACCCAATCCCTGGTTCGCCATGCTGGGCTGCTCCACACATGTCTTTTCTGATGTGGTTGGCACTACTGTAACAACTACAGTAGTGACCTAGAAAGTGACTCAGCTATGGGCTGGTTGGTGGGTCATTGTACTAGTCATTGATCAAATGCTGCTTCCTGCTTCACCAGAACTTCCCCCTGGATGTTACCATGCCCTTGATGAGAGAGTGCAGTATCAAGACTATGGCTTCCCATCGGTTTCTGTTACAACATGCACACAAGCAACAAGAAGATCGGAAAGATAGTCCTGGCAGTCAAGGAGTTTCCTAAGGGAGTACAACCACTTCACAGCCCAACAAAGAGCAGAAGCATATATGTTTAGCCTCTTTTTCCATTGCCTGTGTTGACAATGGTAAAAGAGGGTAGAAAAAGGGTATACCAGGACCAGACATGGGGGCCAGACTGAGACTGTGAACTGAGGACAGTGCTGGGGGCCTCGTCTGACACCTCTATGAACATCTCTAAGGGACTGACAGGCAGTGCTCAGATACTCTAGGAGGACAAAGAGGACCTGTGTATAAAAGGACACTAGGGGAAGGTTTGGGGGAGAGTGGAGGGGGGGGGGGGTGATGATGCAGGGGAAGAAGAGGGTGAAAGGATGAGGTTGGGGGGGTGGAAGGGTGAAGAAGGTGAGAGAGGAAGAATGATGGAGGGCGGACGAAGGGGAGGGAGATGGACAAGAGAGAGAGGATAGAGGGGTGAGAAGAAAGGAGAAAAGGGGGAAAGGAGAATGAATGAGAAGGAGGTAATGACAGGAGTCCAAACCACCAGAAGACGTGGTCTCAGTTTCAGTCCACCAACAACATGCTGCTCTGATTAGAGCCCGTGAGGGGAAGAGCCACAACAAGGACACAGTGCATGTTATTGCAATAAAAACAAGATCGATGTTCGGTGAGACAGGAAGGGATGGAGGAGAGGACAAGTAGACAGAGGAGAAATGAACCAGGCAGACTGAAACGGCTGCTCCCGGCAGATCCCAATCTGGGGTGCAGGAACACTGTCAACACTCAGAGAGGTTACCGGGGCAACAGGCTGGTGTTGGTGCTGTAAACGATGCTGTCAAAGCTGGGCCTCTTCACAGACAGGTTAGGTTGAAGTGCAGCCTCAGATGCACGTGTTTGGATGTGTTTCCAGCCTGTGTTCTCTCCAAGCAGCTAGCTCTGATGTCTGATGCCTGATGCTGGTTACATGCGATGTGGACCTGAGGTTTAGGAAGGGAAGGATATTACAATGTGATTGACCTAATGTGAAGCTTGGCTAGTTATTCCATAGAGAACTAACGCTTTCACCATGCCAAACAGAAAGCTGAGATACTAACGTACTTCCAGGCAGGCAGTCACACACACTTGCACACACACACACACACAGATGTGTTATTCATTCAACTTCTCCTGTCCTTTACACTTCCGGCCAAAACCAGACAATTCTGCTAAGTCTGTTTAGTACATCTCATCATATGTTATTCTTCTCACCAAAAATGGGGGGGAATGAAAAAAAGGACAAGAAAAGAAAAAGGGCAGCGGAATCGACTGTCGCTGCCATGGCAACGGGGTACACACGCGCGCGACTGGAAGTGACGGCCGTGCGGTGGGGCTGCGTTCCCATTGGCTGGGGCCGGAGCGGTGCATCGTGGGTCGTGGTTAATGTCATCCGCAGCTGCTCCAGCTGGAGAAGCCGTCGCTACACTGCCATGCGAACCCTCCGCTGAGCGCCGACCCAAAACAGGAAACTTCCTACGAGGGTGTCCTCACATGGAGGAGAGGACGGGCTGAAGACACACACACACACACAGTCCCTAGTCCTGGATGCTCACCACTATATCAGCCTGTTTATCAATCAATGGCATGTTTGTCATATCAATTTCCTGATATTTCCATTCCTCCGCTTCTCTGTATGGGGCATGTTGGAGCATAAGAGACCAGTGATGAGTCTCTCCTGTCCATCCAGTTGCATTCCCTCAGTCGGTCTCTCCCACAGCGTATGTGTAGCTGGGTACTAAACTGAGGTTTATTATTTGAGGTCAGACAAAGAAGTCTCGTGGAGAGACCGAAAGAGAACTAAGGGTTTCCTTATGAAAAGAGCCATGAAAACTGGCATAAAATCAGTGATTCTGCTGCAGTGAGTGTCCATCCAGCAGTGGTGAGATTGGGCGGCTTGATTCTGGAGACTGAGAGGGAGATTGTTCTGACTAGGAAGAGGTCACGACCAGTGCTGGGATTCATACGAGGGAGACTTATTAAGAAATACCTCATGTAAGATGAACTGGAACAGAATAAACAGATGAGTCAGAGAAAGAGAAAGAGAGAGAGAGGGGGGGGGGAGAAAGAGAAGGAGAGATCCCTCTGCTGTTGTGTTTAGCTCTGTGTTCGGTGTTGTTTACGAGCGTCTCACTGCAGTGTAGTTTCCCAGGCCTAATGATCACATTATCTCTCTGTCTCTCTCCCCTTCTACCTCTCACTCTCTCCCTCTGTCTCTCTCCCGCAGATGTGAAGTGAACAGAGACATGAAAGTCCTGGCATCCACAGGCACAAACACACACACATTACCAGACATTTCCTCAATTCCCCCACACACTCAGTTAATCTAGGCCACCCGAAGACCAGATCTGTGCCGTGTGAGAGGAGAGGAGAGCAGAGGAGAGAGAAAAGAAGAGAGCCAAAACTCAACCTCCAGATCCAGGGGAAAGCTCTGACCTTTGACCCCCAACACAGAAGCAGTGGTCTGGGACTGTCAGTCTCTCTACCCTCCTGTAGGTTTACCCTCAGACCTTGTTCCTAGAGAGTTACCAATAGGTTTACCCTCCAAACTGTTCCTGGAGAGCTATGCATACAGTATATAACAGGGGGTCAGATGGCTGAGCGGTTAGGGAGTTGGGCTATTAATCAGAAGGTTGTTGGTTCGATTCCCGGCCACGCCTGGCACTTCACCCTACTTGCCTCAGGGAGAATGTCCCTGTACTTACTGTAAGTCGCTCTGGATAAGAGTGTCTGCTAAATGACTAAATGTGTATATATATAAGGCAACGTTGCCTGCTATCTGTACTGATAAATGGCCAAGTGTATGAATACCCTTACTTGTGGTTAAAAAATCTGAAGTTATGCATAAAATGTGTGTCCACCTAATAATGAGGTAGCATCCCCAGGCCTATGCATGTTGGACTGAATTATTTTCTGTACCCCCTCTTACTAGCACCCTGTAGATTCTTATAAAACAATATTTTTTCACCGCGCTCTTTTCTAAATGAGATCTCTGGTGAGCTTGTCATCTCCTTGTCTGCTCCTCTCTCCCACCAACCGTCTCTGCTCCTCTCTCCCACCAACCGTCTCTGGAGGAGGGGATCCCTCTCTGAATTGCTCCTCCCAAGGTTTCTTCCATTTTTTTTTTTTCTCCTGTTGAGAGTTTTTTGGGAGTTTTTCCTTGTCTTCCTTGAGGGTTTAGGTTGGTTGAGGGGCAGTTCTATGGGCATATGTGAAGCCCTCTGTGACATGCTTGCGTGTAAAAAGGGCTATACAAATAAATTTGATTTGATTTGATCCACATCTAAATATACCGTAATAATGACCATTCAACCCTCTGGATGCTTCTATAACACCTTGTCTTCTCACCTAGTTGACGGGGTGTTGACATGTTCCTTCTTGCTCAGCCGGTCGCCTGCCCAATCATAAAACTGCGCTCTGTGGACAAGGGGAACAACCAGCGGACAGGAATAGAAACTCTGCCGGTGATGACGTCACAAGTTAACTTGACCTCTTACTGACAGGAAGAAGGTAGGTCCTTGTTATAGATCCAGAGAGCAAACTTGGTTTCAATAGCAATTGAAATTGTTATTTCTTTGTTAAAACATTGTTAAAACATTTTTAACAGTACATTTGAAGCAGAATAACAACTCTTTCACCAAATTTTTCCGGAAAGGAAGCTCCTACGTCAGGGTGTATTAAATAGTACAGATGCCTTATCACTCCTATAAATATAATTTATTCACTGCAAATTTGGCTTTGATGTAGTTTATTTAATATAACAATTTGATATATATCTATTCCAAATGATTTTGGTGAAATTTTTTACTTTTACAGTTAGTCAACTTAAAGTGCTTTTCAGCTCCTGAATAGCCGTTTTCAATGCATTTACAATGTTTGGCATTGTACTAGTTCACATTACATGACTTTGACTTAGATTTCAGCCTAAAACAGGCCACACTGACTCAAATCAACTGGAAATCACCAAATCCATGCAACTTGACAAGATTTAGCCATTAGATTCCGAGTTTTGAGACTTTCATTCTTGTATTGCTTTAAAGTGCTTTTCAGCTCCTGAATAGCCGTTTTCAATGCATTTACAATGTTTGGCATTGTACTAGTTCACATTACATGACTTTGACTTAGATTTCAGCCTAAAACAGGCCACACTGACTCAAATCAACTGGAAATCACCAAATCCATGCAACTTGACAAGATTTAGCCATTAGATTCAGAGTTTTGAGACTTTCATTCTTGTATTGCTTTAAAGTGCTTTTCAGCTCCTGAATAGCCATTTTCAATGCATTTACAATGTTTGGCATTGTACTAGTTCACATTACATGACTTTGACTTAGATTTCAGCCTAAAACAGGCCACACTGACGCAAATCAACTGGAAATCACCGAATCCATGCTACTTGACAAGATTTAGCCATTAGATTCCGAGTTCTGAGACTTTCATTCTTTTCTTGCTCTAACCCATTTTGCACAGCAGGAGCAACATTTGGAGATACATTTGCCATTTATCATTTATTAAAAACCTGTCTGTAGAAAAGTGGTGTTCAAGAATGATCCAGGATCATCACCAGTCCATGGACCAACTCCCAAGAAGAAATTACCTCAGAAATCACAGAACATTACCACTTAGTTGAGTTCTCCTTTTAATGGATGTTCCTTCTTTCTGGTTCCTGGTCATAGTGAATTCTCAGGGGTAAGGGCTGGCGTGCGTCATGTTAATTGATCAATCACAGTCTAGGAGGTTCTCATAGTGACACCTCAGAGCCTGATAGAGCAATCAGTTTCCCTGCCAAGTGCATGACCTGTGTGTGTGTGTGCATGTGTGTATGTGTGTGTGGGGAAATGTGTGTGTGTGTGTGTGTGTGAGACACTATGGCCACACAAGAATGTGGTTTTGTTCTGACGATTTTATGAATGATTATAAAAACACACTCGCAAATTCTGTGGAGTGATGCAATACTTCAAGTTACCAGAGTTAGCCAACAAGAACTTAGAGTCAGTCATGGGACTTGTGCATTAAGCACTTACACATCTGCAGTAAGATTGAATTTAACTAACTCTAGGTTCCCTCTTGTATTCCAGCACAAAAAGATTAAAAAATTCTAAAAGATATTACCTAAAAGAGTTCTCTTTTAGGTAATATGTGAGCTTTTGTTTTAAAAACGTAAAATGTTCAATTTAAATGCATGGAGATTTACTTTCTGTGCATAAAACATAATACAACAAATGAATCAAATTTCAGTTTATAATTATATGTGTTCGGTACAAAATCCTGCAGATACTCCTTGCTTCCAGGAAGTTGAAGGGGCCATTAGCATTAGCCTTAGCATTAGCCTTAGCATAAGCGTCAGCGCTAACCTAGGCATTAGCCTTGGCATTAGTGTTTAAGAATGTTCCAAGCTCATGGTTCTCCTCACTGCACCTCATTCTGGGCCACTGTGCCTGACTCCAGAAGCGTGCTGATGACATCATCACTGTAGGACAGCGTGTCCCTCAGGACCTGGATGGTGTGTTGACCAATCAAAGGAGGGTGTGTCGGCTCCCCTATCTCAAAGCTGCTGAAACGCACGGCTGGACCTATAAAGTATCGGAACAGAAGAATAACTGTTATTATAACTCTTTAATAATTATAATAATAATATAACATACATGTCCTAACAGCAAATGTCATGTTTCTATAACTGTCCCATTACTTGGCCATTCATTGAGTCATTCATTCACGAATATAGAACTTCATTCATCAGAGGGCGGGAATCAAGCTCATGTCCTTCTCCTGGGGTCAGGATTAACTGTTCCTCCGGCACGCTCTCAACCAGCAGCAGGAGAAGGAGAAAGAGGGTGATGTATAGGTGGAAAGAAGGGCAGCCTGGTTTCAATGAAGACACAAGCTAAACTCTGACATCCAAGAGCTGGCAGAGAGGGTAGGAAAGGGGGAAAGAGAGTAGGAGAGAAGCTGCATGGAAAAGAACAGAGGTTAGGACAGTCGAGAGGAACTGAGGGAGGGTAGAGCGGAACCCTAAAAACAAGTGTGCATGCTTGTGAGGGATGGAACCCTGATCACGAGTGTGTGTGTGCGTGTGTGGGGAGCACGTGTGGTTTCTCTTAACCCCTTGATGTCTGAGCAGTTAGGAGGGATGACTCCACCACAACCTCCTTCTACGCAGTATGCACCCCTCCCTCTTGTCCCTCTCACTCCCTCTGTTGCTTTGTCTCCTTCTACCCCCTCTCCCTCCCTCCCTCCCTCTCTCTCTCTCCCTCCCTCCCTCCCTCTCTCTCTCTCTCTCTCATCTTTTTCTTTCTCTAACTTACTCTCTCCCTCATTTACTCCTTTCTTCTTTCCAGATATGAGGGCAGCCGCAGGGCTCATCTTCAGCCACGAGACATCTGCTACTCCTCAGCCTTTCCAGTCCTCCATCCTTCCACTTCCACTTCCAGCCCTCTACCACCACCAGCCCCAAATCCAGCCCAAGGCTCACACCTCCAACCTACTCTCTCTCTCTCTCTCTCTCTCTCTCTCTCTCTCTCTCTCTCTCTCTCTCTCTCTCTCTCTCACTCCATCTCTCTCTCTCACTCCATCTCTCTCTCTCACTCCATCTCTCTCTCTCCATCTCTCTATCTCTCTCTCTCCCTCATTCCTGTCTGAATAGCCTAATGGTGTCCAGTCTTTTGTTCAGCTGGGGACAAACTGCTCTGATCACATCCCTTCAGCCGGTCCCGCGCTCTGAGAATACAAGTAAAACGTGTCCGTCACATGCATACACACACGCACGCACATAATTCAGATACAGTTCCAACTCATTAAGCACTACGCTGGTGGGACAGTGTAGGGGATGCACAGCCACAAAGCAGATTGGCCAGTCTGATGTGTGTGTGTTTTTGTGTGTGCTTGTGTGTATGTGTGTGTGTGTGTTTGTGAGAGTCAACCAAGCATTTTTTGTTACTTTCCGGTTGGTTCCACAGAGTTCCCTTGTATGGTTCCGAGGAGGGAACCGTGACCCGTGACAACCTCACTCTTTGCCCTCTGGCTGTTCCTGGAATGACTGAACAGGTTCTAGAAACTGACCAGAATAGCCTGGTATGGACACCAGCACTGCTGTGGTCAGGCCAGGATGAGTCACCACTATATACACAACCCAAAAACAGACTATATATATCCACACTATCTATAGAGGAGGGAGGGAGATGTTCTGAGCTACCGTATCTTTACAAACTATATAGAGAGGGAGGAAGATAAAGGAAGAAAAAAGAGAGAGAGAGAGAGAGAGAGAGAGAGAGAGAGAGAGAGCAGTCTTCTCCAGCCTACCCTCTTCTAGTCTTCCAGGGAGGGATATGAGCAGGAGATGTATCAGGCAGCAGACCATGGATAAAGAAAGAGATCAAAAGGAAGGCAAGGAGATAAGAAAGAGAGGGATGTTAGGAGGAGAGGAATGAGCCTGCTCCTGACATCAGTAGCAGAGAAACACTTGTCGATAACAGGCAGGTAGCGTGTGTTTAGCATGTGCTTAGCATGTGCTTAGCATGTGCAGCTGGTGAGTCCCTGCTTCCACAAAAAGAGAGTGTGTGATCTTTTCATGCAGCACTGCTTCAGTGTTTGATACATTCAAGCTTTGATCTGTATGTTGTACTGGCTCATGCTGCCTTACTGAACTCTCCCCCTTCAACCTCCCATCCATCCCTCCCTCCCTCCCTCCATCCCTCCCCTCCCATCTCCTCCCTCCCATCCCATCCCTCCCTCCCATCATTCCTCCCTCCCATCATTCCTCCCTCCCATCTCCTCCCTCCCTCCCATCCCATCCCTCCCTCCCATCCCTCCCTCCCTCCCTGTCTCCATCCCATCCCTCCCATCATTCCTCCCTCCCACCCATTTCCCTCCTCTGTCTCCAAGAGAGAAGCTCTGACTCAAGGTGTCTCTGCGCTAACACTAACAAGTGGAGAGATAAATCACTCAGCATGATATTACAGGGATTTCCACCGGAAGACAAAACCAGCAGAGATGCATCACAGGGGACTGGAACTGGAGGGACTAGCACCTAAAGCTGCTTCACTGGCAGACTGGATTAACAGAGATATATGGTGCTGACTGGTCCAGGAATGACTCGGAAAGAGGGAAGGAAGAAAGGAAGAAAGAAAAAGTAAAAAAGAATGAAGAAAAAGGAAGAAAGGAAAGAAGGAATGGTCTGGTATGTCAGGCATGGTGAAAGTACAGTGAGTTTACATATGACAGCAATCTGTGGATCAACTGAGCTTTTCTTGACCAATTTAAGACTAAAAAATAAAAATCGACCACAAAGTCCCCTGAGCTTCATGTCATGTGGCGATCTGGCCGGATCAGCTCCCTCTTTTCTCTCTCTCTCTCTCTCTCCTCTCTCTCTCTCTCTCTCTCTCTCTCTCTCTCTCTCTCTCTCTCTCTCTCTCTCTCTCTCTCTCTCTCTCTCTCTCTCTCTCTCTCTCTCTCTCTCTCTCTCTCTCTCTCTCTCTCTCTCTCTCTCTCTCTCTCTCTCTCTCTTTCCTCTCCCAATCCTTCCCTCTCTGAAGGATAAGGGCTGAGATCAGTGTTCTCACCAATGAAGACCATATTTGAGGTGGCAGCTTTTGGTTACACAAGGTGTGTGTTTGTGTGTGTGTGGCTGTGTGTGTTAATGGGGTCAAACAGTGCAGGAACAAAGGGAGTAACTGAGCAGTAACACAATACCCTGTTGTGATGTTCTGCAGAAAGTTCTGGAAGAGCCTGAGGAGTAATAATAACACACCAATGAGGCGTGACCGTCTGGGTCGGCCTGGGGTCTACGTACATGGCCTGTAAACATCCCTTACCCTCTACTTCTCTTCTACATGAAGGCTTCATCATCAGTATATCCAATGTAATCTGATCTCCATGGTGATATTGTGCCTCTGTTTAGCACGGAATAGGAAATAATGGTATTCAGGCTGTAATTCTGGAAAACTGTCATAAAGGCTTATTGAAATACAACGCAAGGCAGATTACTGCATAGCTGAAGAAGTGCTAGAAATGGCTACAACCTGACCATTCGTGGTAGGTGACCAGGAATGGGCCAGGTCGGATCTCAAGGCCTAGTTCACACACACACACACACACACAAACACACACACACAAACACACTTAGACACACACACAAACACTGCTGTCTGACTGGCTGACCGGGACTCTGCCCCCATGCTTCAGACAGATCAAATGAACGGGAATATTTTAGGAAAGGCCAGACAATCAGATGCCATTAATGAGGCTGTTACACAATGAGCCTTGTTGGTGTATGTATGTGTGTCAGTGTGAGTGTGTGTATGTGTGTGTGCATGTTTGTGTACGTGTGTATCTTTGTGTGTCAGTGCTGTTACATAAGGTGACCACCAGCTCTCCCGCTCCTTTCCGTCTCCTGACATTACCGTATTTTCCGGACTATAAGTCACACTTTTTTTCATAGTTTGGCTGGTCCTGCAACTTATAGTCAGGTGCGACTTATGTATTAAACAACATATCATTTAACATGTTTTTAAATGTTAATTCATACTGACTGACATGAACCAACAAGTTCAACGGATTCAGCGATGTGGAATGAGATCGGGAGCTTGGTGAACTAGCTTACCGGTAACTTGCTTGTTGGACTCGCTAGCTTGTTATGTTAATTTAGCCCATTCAGCCTCCCAGGTATGTTCTTTATGCTTTTGTGTAGCTGAATAACTGTTAATGTGTTACGTTAACATACCGGACACCTATTCAGCCTGTTGTTCTGTGTGCTATTGTGTAGTGGAATAACTTTCCTTTCCCGATTAAATATTTGTTCTTGGTCTTGGATTTTATGAAATACATTTCTAAATAAATGCGATTTATAGTCCAGTGCTACTTATATATGTTTTTTTTCTCTTCATGATGCATTTTTTTTACTGATGCGATTTATACTCCGGAGCGATTTATAGTCCGGAAAATACGGTACATCATGTTTACAGATCTGGACCCTCCAGACGCTAATGGCCAGATTTTCTCTCCTCTTTGTCCAGAAGGACAAATCATTGAAAAGACAATGGAGGTGCTTTTCTGAGCGACACGTTTTTAAGGCGCATCACCCGACAACCAGACCATAATAGCACAATCCCTACTCTGTCCACCAAGACCAGCCACAGAGCAGACGGAGAAAGACATGAGGGGAAACAATAAAAGCACACAGTGAAAGAATGGAGAGGCAAGATACAAAACTAATTAGTGATGGTGGGATGACATTTTTGTCCTTTCTTCTCCTGTGTTTGATAAACAAGAGAAAAAAGGAAGACACAGGAAGAGACTAAGAGGGGGATGGAGGAAAGGTCAGTAGACACATGTTGAATAGGCCTCAACTTCTGATGGTGCTCAGGACCATGGATACCAGAATAAGAAGAAAGAAAGAAAGAAAGAAAGAAGGGGGGAGAGGAAACAAAGAAAGGGAGATTTGGAGAAGATGACAGAGAGTGGTTGAGGTGGAGAAAAAGAGAAAGAGGGAAAGGAAAGAGAGAGAGGGGTGGAGGGAGAGAGATGGGGAGAAGCACTAAGGGATGTAATGTATATGAGGAGAGGATGTTGGTTTTGGGGTGGAGGTCAGGGCAGAGGTGTGTGTCTGTGTTGTGGTACTTGTGTATCCTTCCTCATCATCTAGTGATCTGTTTCATATGGGGGAACAACACAGAGGATACACACTCATAAACAACAGGTTGAAGCAATCAAACTCAGACATACACCACTACCACTGATTGCGTTTGTGTTTGTATGGGTGTGTACATGTATTCATGCCTGTGTGTGTGTGTGTCACTCCAGGGAACATGGCTGACATCAAACACTGCTCAGTTCACAAAGTAACAGAATTGAGATCCCATTCAAAGCCCAACCGCCATGCTTCTAGAAGTGGTTCCGCCGAGGGTTCATCAGGACAGGGTCCCAGCCAGGCCTCCCTGAGCCAAACACAACACACGGTCGTCTATCTCCATGCTGCTGTCTCAACTGCTCAGTCTGGGTTAGATGTGTGAAGTATAGAGTTGTCCATGAAGGGTTCTGTCATAGGCCAAACCGTCTGGATGGAAATAGGCAGACAACGAACACATAGGACTCAGGGGGAACATACATACACACACACACACACACACACACACACACTCTTTCTGTCTGCGTTGACTGCTGAGCAGACAGAAATGTGCTTGTTGGTTTATATCCTAGAAGTTTGTAGGTTTATATATTGTTGGTTTATATCCTAGCAGTTTGTAGGTTTATAAATTGTCGGTTTATATCCTAGAAGTTTGTAGGTTTATATATTGTTGGTTTATATCCTAGCAGTTTGTAGGTTTATATATTGTTGGTTTACATCCTGGCAGTTGCTTCGTTGTACTAGAGAAAGGACAAAATGTGCGATAAAAGGAGGACAGGAGAAGAGACAATTAGGATATGATTTGTGTGTGTGAGTGTCTGACCTGGTACAGAGATGTGTCCAGCAGTAGGGTGAGTCATCTTCTGGATCAAGCCATTGTGGGCCACCTGAGACACCAAAAAATTACAACATTAAACTCAACAACAATAAAGTTAAGGAGGATTTGTAATATTCATTGACATTCTGACATGAGATCGTGCATCTTATTAGCCCAGATGTAGTATTCTGAGATGACTTTCAGTCAGGGTCACGATGACAGTCTGACCAAAAAAATCCCACAAGCACTAGTATAAAACTTGCTCCCGTCCACAGCCCACCTCCTCTGCCCATCACAGTGCCCCTGTTAGCTCGCTCTCCTCCCTGCCAGGCCTTGTTACCATCACCAGCATGGCTATACATCACAAACTCCCTGTCTGACAGTTACGTAAGACCAGACAGACAGGCCACACACACACAGTATCTCTCTCTCTCCATCCCTATCTCCATTTCCAATCCCTGTCTACCCCCCCTCCAGCTCTCTCTCTCTCTCCAAGGGGAAAGCCTTCATGCAGTGGTGCACTTATGGGTGATGAGAGCGATGTGTGTCATAGGTCTCCCTCCATCCCTCCTTCTTTTCCCAGTAGTGTCTGTGGCCTCTCTTACGAGGAAGTTCTTCCACCAGGGAGACAACTCACAGACACACAAACAGATTTGGAAAACATTTAAAGCAGAAACCTCACAGTTTGACAAAGTTACCATGACCTTCACAGGCCTTTGACTGGTGCCTGGAAGTAAACATAACTCAACAGGGAACCCATGGGTGGACGGATGGATGGAGGGATGAATGAATGGACGGAGAATGGACGGACAGAGGGATGGATGGATGGACGGAAGGATGGATGATAAAAACATTTGTTTTTCAAATTCAGATGCTCTCAAACTGTCTCAGTCTACTGCAGATGTAATTAGAGAGGGAGGGAGGGAGAGAGAATGAGGGAGGGAGAGAGAGAGAAGGAGGGAGAGAGGGAGATAATGATGATGTGTTTTCCAAAGAGAGCTTTTATTATGGAGCTCTTCCTGGTGGATATCTGAGTCTGGGAAAGCTTCTGAGGGAAGAATAACAGTCAAGACCTTGAGTACCCTGTTGACCCACACACACATACATATTTACCAACACACCCACACACACACACAGACAACAACACCCCCACCCCAACATACACACACAGATACTAACAAACACACACACATACATACACACTTACATACACACATACACACTCAGGGTCACCACAGGCTCCCGTGCCTGTGACAGCACTTCCAGTTGGACACTGCTGTTTTTCTCCCAGAAGGCCACACATTTTGATTATGTTTGTTATCCTTACCGTTTGTTTACTTGTTTGTTAGTATTGCACTAGCTTGTTTACCTACTGTGTGGTACATCACACAGAGTTTGCTCAGACACCCACGCACATCAACGGACATGAGACAGCACTGATACCATCAGCAATGTCACCATAGTAACCTTCCCATAGTAACTTTCCTATAGTAACCTCACAACAGCTCTTCTCCCTGCTCTTCTCTACACCTCCTTGTTCCTTTCTTCTCCGTTCCGCTCTTCTGTACCCTTCTCTCCTCCCCCGCACTCCTGCATGCCCCTCCCTGTTTCTCTCTGGTCCTTTCTTCTCCACACCACACCATGATTAAAGAGAGAAAAGCTATAAACCAGAACATTGCAGTCAACCGCATCACACAACTCAAGACATGGCAGGAAATATGTACATGTTAGAGTGTGTGTGTGCTGTGTGTGTTTGTGTTCCATCACCAGACAGAAATGACAGTACTTCAGTTCTGCTGTATTCCTCCCAGGAGACAAATATGAGCCATGCTGAATATCCCCCCCCCCCCCCCCCCCCCAACACACACAAATAAAAAAGAGGAGGACGCAGGGACAAGGAAAGGGAGGGATGAGAAAGCAAAAAGAGTGAAACCAAGGTTGAAGTTAATGATAGGTCTTATTTCCTCCATGATATGTTAGTCAGAAGGCTCATTTATGAAACTGACAAACACACGCACATGCACCCGCAGACACTCTGTCTCTCTCTCTCTCTCTCTCTCTCTCTCTCTCTCTCTCTCTCACACACAACACACACACACACACACACACACACACACACACACACACACACACACACACACACACACACACACACACACACGCACACACACGCACACACACACACACACACAGGAGTGATGAGTTGTCCAATGGCTACTACAGTTACCCACTCAGAGAACCAAGGTGACCTGAGAAGGCGGAGGAGGAGGTGGAAACAAGAAGAGGGCATAAAACACATTATGACACATATACACACACACACATACACACATACACACACACACACACATCCTTCCACAGTTCCATGTGTTTCATACTGTATATAGTCTCCTGTTTCTGACTAAACATTTATCCAAGTCATGTGAACCTCAGGCCTCGCTTCACACCCCATTATGGGAGCTGTTTGTGTGTGTCTGTGTGTGTGTGTGTGTGTGTCTGTGTGTGTGTGTGTGCATGTGTGTGTCTGTGTGTGTGTGTGTGCATGTGTGTGTCTGTGTGTGTGTGTGTGTGTGCATGTGTGTGTCTGTGTGTGTGTGTGTGTGTGTGCATGTGTGTGTCTGTGTGTGTGTGTGTGTGTGTGTGCATGTGTGTGTGTCTGTGTGTCTTTGTGTGTGTGTGCTTCCTAGCTTGCATAAAGCGTACGTATGTCACCAAGCAAGCAGAACAAGGCAGGTTGGGATTTCCAGTTTATCCTGGAGCTGGTCCTGACAGACAGACGGCCTGCTTCTGGCAGGGGCGTAAACACATGACCTGTAGATGACCCGGGCCAGGGATGTGAACCATGCTCATCCAGGGATGTGAACCATGCTCATCCAGGGATGTGAACCATGCTCATCCAGGGAGAAGTGAGATGAATGTTCACCTTATGCAGACATGCACAAAGACAAACACATGATGTATTCACGCACACAAACAGTCACACACCACACACTAATGCACACACACGTGCAAACACACGTGCACACACACACGCACCCACAAATACACATCCAAACACACTACAAAGAGTTGGGGGCGTCCTGCCTGGCAGCTGAATGGCGCTGCTGGCACACCAGCTACGCATGTGTCTCACATCCAGCTCTGTGGAAACACCCGGCCATGTGTGTGTGTGTCGGCAGGCACGCAGTAAAGACCATGTTTATTTGTCTTTCTCTCATTCCTAACAGCTGTCGTGGAACACGAGGACCAGGGCCATACGACTGCTCCTGCTATCCCAACAGACCTCTACCTTTTCTTCCCTCTCTCGCTCTTTTTCCATCCATGCCTCCATCTCTCCATCCTTTGCCTCCCCTACTCAATGTTTCATTGTTTCACACCCCAATAATCCTTTATCTTCCTCCGTCCCTCTGTACCCTCCCCTCCATAACCCCCCCTTCCCCCCACCTCTCTCTCTCATCAGAATGACAATGAGGAGCGAGGAGATGAAAAGAAACTGGAGAAGAAGGAGGTGAAGGAAATCGGATGGAAATGGTAAAGGCCCATCCCCAAACAGTCTCCTCCGTGCACAATGAAATCCATGCAGAGTGTAATGTAATCTACTTGTTGACATCATTGCAACCTCATGTTAATCAGACTGTTACTCTTGTTATGTGTGGCAGAAAGGGATCCTGACAGAACAGCAGGATGAGGCCCTCCTCCCCTCTCATCTTCCCTCCCCTTTCCTTTCCCTTCTTTTCCACCCTCTCTCCTCTTTCCAGCTACTTTCCGAAGGTTTGAGAAGACCGGTCTAACAGAAGCTTCCAGAGACATTCATCTCCTTAATGAGAACGTGCGCAGCCCCGGGATGGATCTGTTACACTTACTAGAACCAGACCTTTCAGAGCATCCATCAGCAGGCCTGTCCTGGACCTGCACCCAGAACCGCACGTCAACACTCTGCCAGCAGGGGCCTGTAGACACGGGGGACAAGGGAGGAAAGACATACTCTCTTTCTCTCCGTTTCTCTCCATCCCTCTTTACCCTGGTCTCAGTCCTCCCATACTGAGCCCCCAACACACACTTATCACCTGCCTGGTGACCATGTGTTGCTGCTAAAGGGGTGGAAGGGCAGCTCCTGCAGCCTTTCTACCTCTGTAGAGCCCCAAGGTGGGGAGGGAGAGACGGGGGGGGGGGGGCTGTGTGACCCAGCCCTGGGTCCCATGTGCTTTGATTTTTAGGGGACCACTTCACCTCACGATGCTTCTCAACACGAGCCTTGATCAAAAGATAACCGGCTGATGAGAACATCATGCTACTTCTCCATCCCTCCTTTCTGCCATCTCACACACACGCTGTTTCAGCCATGTTTTTCCAGGGCTGAAGTGGTTCACTGGGATGTTTATTCATTCTTTTGATATGAAGTCGGCTTATATAAAGTGATTAATTCCTGTGGTCTAAAGCAGATTTTAGGGTGATTGAGACTGATAGCAGAGTGTGTCAGAATGTGCTATCCCTCCCTCCCTCCCTCCGTTCCTTCCTCTCAACCTCCTCATTACATGCTTCCTCCTTCTCTCCATACCTCTCCTCCGTCCCAGCCTCCCGCCCTCTGCCCCCCTCTTGGCTCACTCCCTCCTGCCCTAACCCTCCAGCTCTTTAGTGTCTTTGAAGCAGGCGATCTCTATGGACGGCTAGATCCTAAGAAGCGTTGAAGCCCTCAGCTAGTCAGGGGGTCAACGGAAGGGTCCTCCCAGCCCAGCAGACATGAAACTGACTAGCAGATGAGTGCTGGGGCTGGTGCTGTGTGTGTGTGTTCCAGGGGGTTGCAGTTTCCAGCATGCCCCTCCTGAGAGGGTCTTTGATTCCTCTGTCCATCCATCTCTCCCTATCTCCCTCCTCTCCTCCATCTCTCCCTCCATCTTGTCAGTGTAATGATGTCAGAACTCTCTCACTCCCTCTCCATCCCGCCCGCCCGCCCGCCCTTCCTCTGTGCTCTCTCCCATCCACCTCTCCTCCTCTTTGAAGTGATATGCTGTGAGCTTGACTCTCCCTGGGGTGAAGACACGCTTCCCCTGACACCTCGCCGACCCCATCACCCTACACACATTATGGTACATCACAGCACATCATGGGGTCTGACTCTGAGCAGGGGGAAAGGTGTGTGTTTGTGTGTGAGTGTGTGCATGTGTGACGGTGATGGGACACGGTCATTATCAATCCCGCTGAACTAAAACACATATTTATAGGACATAAAGAAGACTAGTGTTGGTGAGGTGACAGTGATGAGGATTGTTCCTGTGCTCTCCCTGTGTTTCCCTGCTGGCTGAGCCAGCTGCTGTATCTGGTTTCTACTGAGCGAGCACACACACAGACACAGACACACACACACACACACACACAGGGGTTTCCCTTGTAACCTATACTCCCCCATTACAGTGCTGTATGTCCCCTGGCAGTCTATCTATACAGATATAATAATATAATAGTGAGGTATGAACACACACACACGCAGCTCAGATCTTGAGTCTACAGAGGGAGTGCACTACTGACCTGTTCCTGTCAGGTCTGGCCTCCTGCCCTCTAGGGGGCAGTATCAAGTATCTCACAGCTCTGCTCCCCTGGGGGCTGGGGTGAGTGAGAGAGGAGCTGAGTGCTGTGAAGGACTTGGACACCTCTGTAGCAGAACTGGCTTCTGGGTGTGTGCGTGTGTGTGTGTGTGGGGGGGTGTATGCGTGCATGTGTGTGCAGGAGCGATGGTCAGACCATATGGAGTGTCTGTGTGTGTGTGTGTGTGTGTGAAGATGAAGTGGGTCTGCAAGTTTGATCCAACCAGGCAGGAAGTTCTCTTTTCAGTGGAAAAACAGCAACTTACTCTGCTCCTCTAATAAGTAACACCTGACAACTTGACAGAGTCTTCACTCAACATCTCCAAGACTTCTGGAACTCACCATCCTCAATAATGGGAGATACTTATCACTTCAGTGAAAGGGATATTGCAGGAACATCCACACATCCGCACACACACACACACTGCGTTTACAATGACACCTGTGCCTTGGATAAAGGAGAATCCAGACACATTCTCTACTTATTACACTGAGGTCAGCCTCTGAACTTGAGATCGGGGGCGGAGGTGACCATTCACCATCATCATGGTTGGGGTGTGCTTGATTTAACTTCCCTAGCTTTCCCAGCAAGCTAGTTTAATTGAAACACAGCAGGTCATAGAATGGTTTATCTATCCAACATTCACCACATGCTCATCCTCTGCCGAGGTTCCCTTCCTCTCTCTCTGCCTCTCTGCCTCTCTTTCCCTTTCTCTCTCGCTCGTTCTCTCGCTCTTTCTCTCAGTCCTTCACTGTCCCTCTCTCTTGGCAGTAATATAAAAAGGATTTCCTGTGGCCGAGCAGGAGGAAATCCCCCCAGCTTCTCGTGAAGTGAGGGAGAGGGGGAGGGGGATGAGGAGGGAGGGAGAGAGAGGAAGGAGAAAACAAGAGAAGGAGCGAGGGAGAGAGGGAGAGAGGAATTGCGGGAAAGAAGGAGGGAAAGGAGGAAAGTCATGAGGAGGTTAGATGAGGTGCTTACACAACAGCACCGTTTCCCTGATCGTCCCAGTTCAAAGCAGGCGGGGATCCACCAGGATTCAATATGGACTATATCTGGAGGACGGGACAGAGGGATGGACGGAGGGAGAGAGGGGGGTGGGGGGGTGGGAGAGATGGTTGGAGAACAGAGCTGGAGAGAAGGATGGAGGATGGGTGGATAGAGGCCGGGTGGCAGAAAGAGGCATGTAGTGATGGACAGACAGATGGAGGATGGAACGGAGGGGTAGACAGACAGGAAGTGCTCAGTGTTTGTACAGGTGTGGTAGTATTCAATGGTCCTATGTTTGACTGAGGGCAACAAATGGTAGGAGAAAGAGAGAGGAGGGAAATATAATCCTATCCCTTGATATGTTATAGTCAGAATGCTTATCTATGAAACTGAAAAACACATGCACGAGCGCGCGTGCACGCGTGCACGCACACACACACCCTGCAGGCATTCCTTCTGTCTAGAGCATCAATGGTCCTGATCCAACACCCCACTCTGTGGTCACACATGTCAGCAAAGCTGTTCAAGCGTGTGAGTGTGTGTGTGGGAGGGGTGGTCAAGTGCAAAAGGGTCAGAGAATGACTGTCACTATGACCCAAGCATGTGTTGGACTGTGAGAACGTGGAACAGAGAGAGAGAGAGAGAGAGAGAGAGAGAGAGAGAGAGAGAGAGAGAGAGAGAGAGAGAGAGAGAGAGAGAGAGAAGAGAGAGAGAGAGAGAGAGAGAGAGAGAGGTGATATGTTAAGTAGATATCTTTGGGAAAGCCTTCTCCTTGACTTTTGTATCTGTCTATTTTTCCCATTACAGACTAATAAGAAGTGACATCCTCCATTTCATAAACTAAACCTGACTGTTCCCTAAACCAGAAACAGTTAAATTGCACACACACACACACGCACATACACACACACACATATACCAATGTGGAAGGACAGGGATAATTGCTGTACTTTGTACCTGGCATCATGCATCGTGGTTAGAAAGAGAGGTAAGACAGAGAGAGGGCTAGAGAGAGAGACAGAGAGAGAGAGCGAGCGAGGGAACCACAGAGAGAGAGGGAGAGACACAGAGAGTGAGGGAGGGAGGGAAAGTTTGTGGAGGTAAGCTGAGGACAAGACCTAAATAAGATTCAGAGCAGCTCTATATTCTAATCTATAGCATTACACCTCCGCTTTCTTCAATATATCCCTCCCTCTTTCTCTCTCTATCTTTCTCTCTCTACCTTTCTCTCTCTACTCTCTCCATCTCTCTCTCTACTCTCTCTCTAGTGCTGCAGTCTGTGCTCTCTCCTCCTCTGACCTCCACAGGGGAGAAGACATTCTGAACATTCTGAACATCCTTTCATTTTTCACATCCCTGCTTAAAAGCCCCCCTTCCAATCCCCACACACACAATCACACACATACACATCCTGGATGCTGACAGGTGGCTGAGAGTTGAGTTGATCAGTCACACAGGGCTTTGATGTGAGAGATAGAGGGATGGAGAGGTATAAAGGGCTAGAAAGATGAAGAGATGGCGAGATGAAGGGGTGGAGGGATACTCTAAAGTAAACTGAGGTTCTATAAGGACACACTTGTGTGACTTATGTATCTGTTTTGTGTGTGTTTGTATGAGTAGGTGCAAGCATGTACGTGAGTGGACAGTTGTGTGTGTTCAAGTATGTGTATGTAGACAAGAGATGATGTGTGTGTGTTGGTATGTGGGTGCAAGCGTGTGTGTGTGTGTGTACGAGAGAAGGTACAAGAGAGGATGCATGTTAGTGTGGGTGCACGTGGACAGGTGCGTTTGTGTGTACGTGTGTGCGAGTGGGTTTGTGTGTGCGTCACCACTGTCCACGGTTGTCACCTCTCTCACACTCGACGACCATCTTCTGGTGAGTCATTCCACCCTGGGGAAACACCAGTCCCCTCCTGGTCACCCACACACACACACACACTGAGACCTGACCTTGCACATTCTGATGTTGACCACAGCTGGCACTTCAGGAGTTTTTCAATGTGGGAGGAGCCAACTGAGGGGGAGGAGTCTATTTAAAACAGTGCTGCCAACTGTAGCAAAGTTCAGTCAAGGTAGGTTGAAGTGTATACATATATACACAAAACATTGAAGAGGGGTTAGGGTTAGCTTAGTGAGGCCTGACAGCAGTGGCAGTGATCACTGCTGAAAAGAACAAGAGGCGGAGCAGAAGAGTGGAAAGCTGTGCCCAGAGACAGAGGAGGCAGGGAGGGGGCTAACGAGCGCCACGTTTGGTGGGTCTGCTGACTCATTACAGTAAGCTGGTCCAGATGCAGAGGTTCTGGTTCTGGAGGAGAACTGCTGGTAACAAGCTGGGCCGGACCGAGCTATTGAAGAACGATTAACTATGATTGAATAACCACAGAAGCAGGAAATCACTATCATCAGGCGAGTGTGTGTGTGTACAGTATGTGTGTGCGTGTGCGTGTGTGTGTGTACAGTATGTGTGTGTGACTAGCAGTCAACCCTCTACATCTGCTACACAGCAGAGTGAGATAGAAGATTAAGAATGATATAGAGACTGACTGACTGATTGACTGATTGTCTGATTGACTGACTGATTGACTGGCTAGCTGACTGGCTGACTGGTGAGGAAGAGAGAGATGGACTGAAAGGAGAGAGAAAGCAAGTTGAATGAAAAAGAGAAGTAGAGAGAGAGAAAGGATTGGGCCAGGGCTACATATAGTGTGTAGTCAGTTATGCATGGAGCCACATAACCTAGTGTGGTAATTAGAGCATGAGTTAACAAACTTCGGTCTGTCCACAATCCTCTCAGGTCAACAGATCCTCTCCTCTGACCACAATTAACATACACTGTCCTTCTCCCATTCTTTCTCTCAGCTGCATATTTCACACATTCTCTCACTCTTTCTGACTGATTGGATAAATAACATGCATTCCTCTCTCATATCATTGGTTGATGACAGTGAGGTCTGTATCAACCCCCTTTGCGTCCTACTCCCCCCCCCCCCCCCCAACCCCACACACACACACACTGCCAATCCACACACAGAAGACATTCTGTTCGTTGTTTGCTCTCTGAAAATAGACCTTTCACAAGGATTCAGTCCATTTGGTCTGGTCTGGGTTAAGTGGTCTGTACTGGTCTGGGTTAGCTGGTCCAGTCTGTTTAGTTTAGTGGTGTCTGCGATGGTCTGGTCTCAGCCAAGGATAGAAGAGGAAAAGGGGGTAGAGGCCAGGGACAAACAGATCTCTCGTCCTCCTCCTCAATAACTCTCATTCCTCCTCTCTCCAGCTCTGTTCCTCCATTCCTCTCTCTCCGTCTGTTTCTATCTCTGTCTCTCCATCTCTCTCACTCACTCTCCAACACTATCTCTCTCTCTCCCACCCAAGGGAGACCCCAGCTACATGTCCCGCCTCTTTAAGTGCTCCAGACCTCCTGTAAGATTTATCCTTCAGACTATGGCTGGGGATATGTGTGTGTGTGTGTGTGTGGTCTGAAGATGATGCAAAACAGAGATGATGGGGTGACATATAGATCTGCAAGCCAGACATGGATGTTTCCGGTCTGTTAATCTTTAGTAATTATAACTTAGTCATGACCAGCACAGTCTCTCTTCTTATTTCCTCCACTTCTCTCTTGCTCCTCCCCTCCCTCTCTTCTCAGGAGAAGGAGAGAAGTAAGGAGAAGATAACCGGAGAGGGAAAAGATACGACACGAGACTGTATGACCTGCAGCGTGTTTAGGTTTGCAGGGACGTCTGAAACGTGATAGGCTGAGGTCAACAATGTCATGTAACTCGGTAGCTCATCAGAGCATCTCTCCGCCCTGTCCCGCACAGCCATGTCTGGAACCACTGCCCTGACGTGTCACATACTAATCATCACATTCCACTGCGCTCTTCCGTTTGTCCTCCCCCCACTGCCGCGCCCCCTCCAGCCTCCTCCCCCTCCAGCCTCCTCCCCCTCCAGCCTCCTCCCCCTCCAGCCTCCTCCCGCTGGCCTCCCCTCCAGCTCTGCCAAAAGATGACCCTGGGAAAGTCTGGCTGAGTGTGCAAAGACATCTAGACAGTGGATGCACGGACAGTCAGGGGAGACAGACAGGGAGGGAGGGAGGGAGGGAGGGAGGGAGGGAGGGAGGGAGGGAGGGAGGGAGGGAGGGAAAGAGACAGGGAGGGAAAGAGACAGGTAGGCAGGGAGACAGACAGACAGGCAAACAGGCAGGCAGGGAGACAGACAGACAGGCAGGCAAACAGGCAGGCAGGCAGGCAAACGGTCAGACAAGCAGACAGAAAGTCAGACAGTGTCTATCTGTTTTCCTCAGGGTCATACAGAGAGGGGCACATACAGGGCGCTGACAGAATGGCGAGGGGGTGAGACTCAGAAAAGACTGGGGCTGGTTCAAACAGATATAATGTATGCGTGTGACAAAGAGTGAGAGAGAGCAAGACAATGAGGAATAGAAGGACAGAGTGAAGAAGGCCCAGTCTGCCAGACAGCGGTAGGTCCAGAGGGGTGAGGAAGAGAGTGCACAGAGGACCTCTATAGGCAGAACTACAAACTACACCTAAATCCCCCCAGATTCACCTGCTTTTACCACTCAAGTACTGCTATCACTGAATCAGAACCAGAAGTGTATACCATGGATGTGGTTCAGGTGTGAGAGAGAAACAGAGCGACTAAAACAGAGACAGAGGGAGGGAGAGAAGCAAAAGTGAGTAGGTTGTAGAGTAGAGTAGACTAAAGCAGAGTAGAATAAAGTAGAACAGGACAGAGTAGTGTAGACTAGATTATAATAGAATAGAGTTGAGCAGGGCAGAGTACAGTAGAGAAAGGCAGAGTAGAGCAGAGGTTTTAGAAAAGTAGAGTAGAGACAGATGTTGTTACTGCAGTCAAATATCTGCACTGAAAAAACATATCATGTCGAGGACAAGTGCTGAAGGTTGTTCAAGGACAGGTCTCACGATTCACAGAGCGTCACACTCTCTCTTACACACTTACACACACACCCACACACACAGAGATATGGAAAAGCTCTCTGACACACACACATTAATAAAGCTTGCAAAAACAAACAGATGCCATCCACATAAAACCACATATTTGATGCACCTGCAGGAGTGGAGGCATTTGTCTGAATGGGTTTATAGATCATCTTGAATTTAAAACACTAAATCAAACACACACACACACACA